>NC_057814.1:524065517-524300956 GCF_018294505.1 Triticum aestivum | reverse complement strand
CCGGCCCGTCGCCACCCCGTCGCCTCCCCGCGCCCCGGCCCGTTGCCCCGCTGCGAGAACCCCGGCCGCCATGGCTGGCCGCCCCCAAGCCCGCACACACACACACACACACTTAGATGTTATATTTTTAGTTTTTATTTTTTTCTTTTTTCTGTTTTTTAGTTTTTTATACAAAGGTTTTAGATGAATTAATTAATTAATTAGATTAATGTCAAAGGTTTTATATGAATTAATTAATTAGATTAATTTCAAATGTTAGATGAATTAGCTAGATATATTAATGTTAGTTGAATTATTTTTTTATACTTTTAGTTAGATATATTAGTTAATGTTAGATGAATTATTTTTTATACATATGTCAAAGTTTGCATATAGAATTTTAAAATGTTATATTTGCATATAGAATTTTGACATATGCAATGATATTGTTATTTAAATTTGTATATAAGAAATCACAATCCAATCATTTAAAATGTTACATTGGCATATAGCATTTGTTCTCGACGTCAACGATGCCCGGCCCGCATCCTCGCCGTCGACCCGTTCGCGGCGACGTCGTGCTTCAGAGGAGCCATTTCCGGGATTGGGCTCTGCTGGGCTGGCACTGGGAGGTGCTACCTTCAGGGGTGCGCCGCTTGGTGAGGAACCCGACCCCGGGTCTCGTCGTCGACCCCGAGCTCCTTTGGTGGCGTTCACGTGGGCCACTTTCGGTGTGGAGGGAGCCGGCCCCGCCGGAGGTGGTACGTCGTCGTGTTAGGAAGGAGGACGAGCACGTCCGTCGCCACATGGCTGCTATGGACGTTAGGTTCTCCAATACCTGGCAGGTTCTTCTGGGATCTCACCCGAGCTATGATCCTGTGGTGGTTCCTTCTCTTTGGGTGTCCACCGCCCGCGCCTCAGGAACCGCGAGTGAACTAGATTATTCGATAGTATTCGATCCATATTAGCTAGCTAGTGATGTATTTGATAATATTCGAGACGTTGTATTCGAGATTATATATTATTCGATAATATTCGATACGTTGTATTCGAGATTATATATATTATTCGATAATATTCGAGACGATGTATTCGAGATTATACTCGATGATGCACATTATGTACTATGATTCAGTTTTTCCTTATTGATTGCATGCATGCATTGTAATTTGAATACTAAATTGTTTTATCTCTTCTGGATTAGTTAAATAAAAGCTATGGACAATACCGACATAGAAGGAGAGGAGGCCTTGTTCAACATCATATGCACATCCCCTCGCCCAGATGAGTTTGAAGAAGATGACAGCTCGCAATATATGAACCCTACCGTTGAGGGTATGATATTTTATGAAGACGAACGAATAGATGAAGTCCAGAACTCTGATTATGATGACGAAGAAAATGTTGATCTTGAAATAACAAAGACCGGCGAGGTATATTTATATAAGCAGGCATCTGGTGATCATCACATGTTTTAAATGATCTGTATATATATTAACGAATTGATCTTTCTTCTTTCAGCCCTCTGCATCGAGCAAATCTTCTACAGGCAGTAGGATAGTGAGAGGTCCGGCCAAAAAGTTGAAGGATGGCGTAAAGTACAACATCGATGCCATCAAACCTAATGGCGAACCATGCGAGCCTAAGAAGAATGCGAACAAGTCCGTTCGTCAGTGCGGAGTTCTTGTGAAGGACCAAATCCCGATCTCCATGCAAGAATGGAAAAAGGCAGCAAAGGAACGTCCAGATCTTACTTTTGTCGACGAAAGAGCAAAAAATCTGCTTTGGGAATCTCTCATGTCACATTTCACCCTAGCACATCATTTCACAGATGCAGATGTGCAGAAAGTCAAGGACGCTGCTCTTAGGAAGATGGCAATTGCATTCAACAAACACAAGAAAACTATATGGGCCAAGTACGTCGAAGGAGGAAAGAAGACTCCAGAATTCATGGGAACACTGGAGAAGCAAAGAGATCACTGGCCCGCTTTCATGAAATTCAAGGAATCGGAATTAGCTAAGGAACGGTCGAGAGTAAACAAGCTCAATGCCGTGAAAAAGGAGCATTTCCATACGCTGGGGCCAGGTGGCTACGCGGTGGCCCAGCCTAAGTGGGATAAGTCTGAGCAACGGATGCTGGATGCAGGGGTCACTCCAGTTACATTGAGATGGCCAGAAAGGTGCAGGACTTGGGTCTATGCACATGGGGGGCGTTGGATCCGAAGATAGGCCAGGTTTTGAAGAAGGCAAGTCTTAAAGAAGCCAACGACAAGTGACGTGTTGCAATAGAAGAGGCTCGAACGGGGGTGTTCACGCCCAACAGAGAGAACAACGAGCTTACGCGCCCCTTGAAAATCTTGAACACCCGGGAAGAACACGAGGCAAAGGCGTTGTTCCGTGGTATGAGGGGTTTGCGGACTGGAACGCCGACTACAGAAGCCGTGGGAGAAAGAAGATGGAGGAGGAGAAGAAGAGGAAGCTAGAGGAGGAGCAGAGGAAGCAGGAAGCAGAATGCCTTAAAGGCCTAGAATCAGCGCACGCGGAGTTGGCACTCCAATTCCAGCGGCAGTAGCAGCAGATCGACTCACTTAGCCAAGAAAGGGGGTCTCAGCAGCGGCAGCAGCTAGCGGATGATCCAGCATTGGATAGCTCCGTCCCATCCATGCCGAGAAGCAGCGTGGATTCCACCCCGGGCGAGGCACTGCTGGATAGGTACCTGATGTCTACTACGCAACCTTCTTCTTGTAGATATTGTTGGGCCTCCAAGTGCAGAGGTTTGTAGGACAGTAGCAAATTTCCCTCAAGTGGATGACCTAAGGTTTATCATTCCATGGGAGGCGCAGGATGAAGATGGTCTCTCTCAAACAACCCTGCAACCAAATAACAAAGAGTCTCTTGTGTCCCCAACACACCCAATACAATGGTAAATTATATAGGTGCACTAGTTCGGCGAAGAGATGGTGATACAAGTGCAATATGGATGGTAGACATAGGTTTTTGTAATCTGAAAATATAAAAACAACAAGGTAACTAATGATAAAAGTGAGCACAGATGGTATTGCAACGCTTCGAAACAAGGCCTAGGGTTCATACTTTCACTAGTGAAAGTTCTCTCAACAATAATAACATAACTGGATCATATAACTATCCCTCAACATGCAACAAAGAGTCACTCCAAAATAGAGGAGAACAAACGAAGAGATTATTGTAGGGTACGAAACCACCTCAAAGTTATTCTTTCCGATCAATCCATTGGGCCATTCCTATAAGTGTCACAAACAGCCCTAGAGTTCGTAGTAAAATAACACCTTAAGACACACATCAACCAAAACCCTAATGTCACCTAGATACTCCAATGTCACCTCAAGTATCTGTGGGTATGATTATACGACATGCATCACACAATCTCAGATTCATCTATTCAACCAATACAAAGAACTTCAAAGAGTGCCCCAAAGTTTCTACCGGAGAGTCAAGACGAAAACGTATGCCAACCCCTATGCATAAGTTCACAAGGTCACTGAACCCGCAAGTTGATCACCAAAACATACATCAAGTAGATCACGTGAATATCCCATTGTCACCACAGATAAGCACATGCAAGACATACATCAAGTGCTCTCAAATCCTTAAAGACTCAATCCGCTAAGATAACTTCAAAGGGAAAACTCAATCCATTACAAGAGAGTAGAGGGGGAGAAACATCATAAGATCCAACTATAGTAGCAAAGCTCACGGTACATCAAGATCGTGCCAAATCAAGAACACAAGAGAGAGAGAGAGATCAAACACATAGCTACTAGTACATACCCTCAGCCCCGAGGGTGAACTACTCCGTCCTCGTCATGGAGAGCGCCGGGATGATGAAGATGGCCACCGGTGATGGATCCCCCCTCCGGCAGGGTGCCGGAACAGGGTCCCGATTGGTTTTTGGTGGCTACAGAGGCTTGCGGCGGTGGAACTCCCGATCTAGGTTTCTTTCTGGGGGTTTCTGTATTTATAGGAATTTTTGGCGTCGGTCTCACGTCAAGGGGTTCTCCGAGTCATCCACGAGATAGGGGGCGCGCCCAGGGGGTAGGGCGCACCCTCCACCCTCATGGAGGGCTCGGGACTCTTCTGACCCAAATCTTTTACTCTGGGGGCTTATTTTGGTCCATAAAAAATCATCAAAAATTGGCACGTCAATTGGACTCCGTTTGGTATTCCTTTTCTGTAAAACTCAAAAACAAGGAAAAACAGAAACTGGCACTGGGCTCTACGTTAATAGGTTAGTCCCAAAAATCATATAAGACAGCATATAAATGCATATAAAACAACCAAGATGGATAATATAAAAGCATGGAACAATAAAAAATTATAGATATGTTGGAGACGTATCAAGCATCCCCAAGCTTAATTCCTGCTCGTCCTCGAGTGGGTAAATGATAAAAACAGAATTTTTGATGTGGAATGCTACCTAACATATTTATAAATCTAATCTTCTCTATTGTGGCAAGAATATTCAGATCCATAAGATTCAAAACAAATGTTTAATATTGACATAAAAACAATAATACTTCAAGCATACTAACAAAGCAAGTATGTCTTCTCAAAATAACATGGCCAAAGCAAGCTATCCCTACAAAATCATATAGTCTGGCTATGCTCTATCTTCATCACACAAAATATTTAAATCATGCACAATCCCGATGACAAGCCAAGCAATTATTTCATACTTTTGATGTTCTCAAACTTTTTCAATCTTCACGCAATATATGAGCGTGAGCCATGGACTCAGCACTATAGGTGGAATAGAATGGTGGTTGTGGAGAAGACAAAAAGATAGTCTCACATCAACTAGGCGCATCAACGAGCTATGGAGATGCCCATCAATAGATATCAATGTGAGTGAGTAGGGATTGCCATGCAACGGATGCACTAGAGCTATAAGTGTATGAAAGCTCAAAAAGAAACTAAGTGTGTCGGAGTAAGTGGCCACGGGTAGCCCAACCGGCTACCCCTGGCTCTTCAGAAAATTTATCAGGCCTTTGGGCCTTCAAGAACTCCAAGCATTTGGGCCGCCTTCCCGGGCCGGCTACCACTAAAGCCGACTCCCGGAAGGCGACCCAGCCTCACCGACTCCAAGAAGCCGGCCAAGAGAAACGCCGACTCCTAGAAGCCGGCCGAGACCACAACCGCCCCTACATAACGACGACCTGACGGGGCATGGCCACAGTGCGGCCCACGACCCCCGAAGCCCGAGGCAGGCATGGTTACAGGAGGCCGTACGGGAGGGATGTCTCCCGTGCGGCCGGGCACTGTAGCCACGCCAGCTACGACGTCATCCACGACCCACTCCTGCACGGCCCAAGGACTGCGGGCCCCTTCAGCCAGAGGGAGGCATGAAGGCGGCCCGGCCTTTCCTAGTCGGCCAGGAGCATAGCCGGCCTCCAGAAGCCGGCTATTCCCTTCCTCGAAGCAGGAGCCCATTTAAGGAGACAAGACGAGGCGAGGCTACAGTGATAGCCCCCGACGCGGATCACTGTAGCCACGCTTACCTCGACAAAGCCCTCATCATCAGAGGCGCGGCTACAGTAAGCAGCCGCCGACAAGACCCTAGGCGGTGGGGCCGGCCTGTCAACCGAGTAGCCGGCAGCCGGCGGGACCCAGCAGCCGGCGGGACCCAGCAGCCGGCGGGACCCAGCAGCCGGCGGAGGAGCCGGCAGGCGTAGACACTGACGGCTGGGGCCAGTTCCCAGTCGGATTACCACTGTACCCCCGGGGGGTAGGCCTATATAACCCCCCGGAGCACCCATGCAAAGGGTGGGCACCTCTGCATGTTTGGCTTCCAAGCATAGCACACGCACACACACCATAGATAGAGAGAAGCAAGAGCTAGCCTTGTTCTTCTTCTCCCTTGATCCCAACAGCTCTAGGAGCGATTGTAGCTACTCTTTATCGAGCTAGTGAACATGCGGAGACCCTGCAGAGCAGGACTAGGGGTGTTATCTCCTTGGAGAGCCCCGAACCTAGGTAAGATTCGCCGGCGTGCATGTCTTCGCCTCATCCCGTTTCCAGGCACCGGCGACGTTTTATTGGCTCCCACAATGATAAGCCATCCTTTGGCATATGTCGCACCAACCACCCGACATTTGGCGCCCACCGTGGGGCCAGGTGCACCGTCGTCCGGAGACCTGTTCTGGACGGGAACCTTCTTCCTTCCCCGCGAGCGCAGCCAGCCTGCTGCGCCCGATGGAGCTTGCCCCGACGCGCTGCAAGGCGTCGACGACGCCTGCGCAGCGAGCCGCCTCGCCGATCTGCTCGGCGAGACTCGCATCTCCGACGAGCCTGCGTCCGACGCAGGCACCGACTACCCCGAGAGCCACCTCGTCAGCCTCCTCGACCAACTTCACGTCTCCAGCGAGCCTGCTGTGGACATGGTGTCTGTCGGCTCCACTGACCCGATGCTCATCGACTCCGACACCGCGTCGCTCGACGCCTACCCCTCCGACGTGGTGGTCTTCGACGACCCACTCCCTCGAGCTGACAGCGGCAGCAGCGCTGTCACCGAAGTGCTGGTCATCAGCCACGTCTCCAACTCGGGCAGGAGCGCCCGCGACGCTCAGCAAGCAGCGATGCACGACCTCTCCATCCCCCTCCCGGCCGACGCCGACGCCGAGACCCTGGAGGCACGCCGTCTTGCCCTCATCACGGAGAGCAAGAAGATAGCCTCGATGAGACGCCTCACCGAGGCCCACCAGCGCGAAGTCGACCGCGCCGCCTTCGGGACACCGCCGCCGAGCGGCCCGAGCCGAGCCGGCTTCGTCCAGAAGCGCGGCGCAGCCGTTGCCAGCATGCTGGGCGCAGATCGCCCCGTCTACGCCACCCCGCTCGAGAATCTGCGAGCCGCTCAGGCGGCAGCAGAGGAGCTCAATGGGCTGGGAGCCGATGAGCTCCCCTACATGACAAGACGGATCCAGCAGCTGATCGACGCGGCTGCAGAATGGCACGAAACCGGCGCCCGAGCTGATAGCCATCCCCCGCGCCGGGAGCACGCCGCGACGTCCCGCTCGCCGACTGCGAGCGGCACGCGCCAGAAGAAAGACAAAGAGCCGGCTGCCAGCCGCAGCCGGACCCGCATCACTATTGAGCGCGACGCGGAAGGCCGCCCTCGGGCGGTTGAACGTCAGGGAAACCTGCCTCCTCCCCCGCCTCGAAGAGAAAGACGCCTCACTCCACCGCCTGTCACCCATCCGACTCTTGGTGACCGACTTGGCCGCCGAGAAGGAGTCGGCGAGAGCGACGCCCGCCACAGGATCGACCGCCTGGCCCGATCCTTGGCGTTAGAAGAAGAAGACGATGTCGGCCCGCCATGCTTTGGCCCCCGCATCCACGACGAGCCCTTTCCCAAAGGGTTCTCGCTCCCCAGAGACACGCCCAAGTACAACGGCTCGGTGAAGCCGGAAGATTGGCTCATTGACTACTCCACAGCCGTCAGCATCGCCAACGGTAACCGGCGCGTTGCCGTGAAGTATGTCCCCCTGATGTTGCAGGGTACGGCGCGCACATGGCTCAACAGCCTCAAGCCCTACAGCATCAACAGTTGGCTGGACTTCACCGAAGCTTTCGTTCGCAACTTCACCAGCACCTACAAGCGGCCTCCCAAGCCTCGCCAGCTCTCCCTCTGCGTCCAGGGGCCCAACGAGTCGACCCGCGACTACCTCACGCGATGGGCCGAGCTCCGCAACTCCTGCGAGGGAGTGCACGAGGTCCAGGCCATCGAATACTTCACTACCGGGTGCCGAGAGGGCACCCTCCTCAAGCACCGACTCCTCTGCGACGAGCCCGCCACCCTCGACGAGCTACTTGTCATCGCCGACAAATACGCTACTGCCGACTCCTCCATGAAGGCCGAGCTCCGAGTGGACGCCTCGGGGAAAGTGGTCGCCCGGCTCCCAAGCGGCCGGCTGGCGACCCCAACCGGCGCCCCTACCAGAACGACCACAAGCGCAAGGGCCCCATGCCGGCTTCCTCCAGTCGGCAGGTGGCCACCATTGAAGACGAGCAGCCCGAAGAGCGGCCTGCTCCCAAGAAGAAGGGAGGCCGGCCGCCCTGGCAGCCGTCCTTCTCCTACGAACAAGCACTCGATGCTCCCTGCAAGTTCCACAGCGGCGCGAAGCCGTCCAACCATACAACACGGAAATGCCACTGGCTCACCCGCATCACCAAGGGCGAAGGGATAGTGCCGCCTCCGCCTCCCGGCCCGCCGCCTCCAGCTCCCCAGCAGCCGGCGGCCCGGCCGGCAGTCGGCGCCATCCAAGACGAGTTCCCCGAAGCACACGACGCCTACGTCGTCTTCACGAGTCAAGTCGACAACAAGCGCAGCCGACGCCGGCAACACCAAGAAGTAAACGCAGTCGCCTCTAGCACCGCCAAGTTCATGCATTGGTCGGAAAAGCCCATCAGCTGGAGCCAGGCCGACCACCCAGAGGTGATGCCTTCGCCTGGCTCCTATGCTATGGTCTTGGACGTCACCCTTGCGACGGAGAGGCGAGCTGCCAGATTTTCCCGCGTCCTGATAGACGGCGGAAGCAGTATCAACATACTATACCGCGACACCATGGACAAGCTGAACATCAAAGCAAAGCAGCTCATGCCGAGCCTCACTGTCTTCCATGGTATCGTACCCGGCCTGTCTTGCTCTCCAATCGGCAAGATCAAAATGGATGTTCTCTTCGGAGACAAAGATCACTTCCGCCGGGAAGCAATATGGTTCGAGGTGGTGGACCTGGAGAGCCCCTATCATGCGCTACTTGGCCGACCTGCTTTGGCCAAGTTCATGGCTGTGCCCCATTATGCCTATCTGAAGATGAAGATGCCAAGCTCGAAGGGGATCATCACGGTAGCCGGCGACTACAAGAAGTCCATCGAGTGTGCCATGGCCAGCAGCCGGCTGGCCGAGTCCCTCGTGGTGGCGGAAGAGAAGAAGATGCTGGAACGGGTTGTGGCCATGGCCGGCAAGCAGCCGACCTTGTCCCCCAAACCCAAGGACTGTGATGCGCAGGGCTCCTTCCAGCCTGCCAAAGAGACGAAGAAGATACCTCTAGACCCGGAGCACCCGGAGAGGTTCGCCGTGATGGGGGCGAACTTGGACAGTAAATAGGAAGGCGAGCTCGCCGACTTCCTCCGTGAGAATCGAGACATCTTTGCATGGTCCCCAAAGGACATGCCAGGTGTCCCGAAGGATTTCGCCGAGCACAAATTACATGTCCGAGCTGATGCGAAGCCGGTCAAGCAACCCCTCTGCCGACTATCAGAAGAGAAGCGAAGAATCGTGGGAGAAGAGATAGCCCGGCTCCTTGCAGCCGGCTTCATCATGGAAGTGTTCTTTCCAGAATGGCTTGCCAATCCAGTTCTGGTTTTGAAGAAAAATAACAAGTGGCGCATGTGTATAGACTACACAAGTCTGAACAAGGCCTGCCCAAAGGATCCATTTGCTTTGCCACGGATTGACCAAGTGATAGACTCCACAGCTGGATGCGAGCTGTTAAGTTTCTTGGATGCATACTCAGGATATCATCAGATCAAGTTGGACCCGGCTGACCGCCTCAAGACTGCCTTCATCACACCCTTTGGAGCTTTCTGCTACCTGACAATGACATTCGGCTTGAGAAACGCCGGTGCCACTTTTCAGCGTTGCATGCAGAAATGTCTCTTGAAACAACTCGGCAGAAATGCCCACGTCTACGTAGACGACATTGTGGTGAAGACAGAGAAGCGCGGTACCTTGCTGGAAGACCTGAAGGAAACATTTGCCAACTTGCGCCGATTCCAGATCAAGCTCAACCCCGAGAAGTGCGTGTTCGGAGTACCAGCCGGCCAGCTGCTAGGCTTCCTGGTCTCCGAACGCGGCATTGAGTGCAACCCTGTCAAGATCAAGGCCATCGAGAGGATGGAGATACCCACCAAGCTGCGAGATGTGCAGAAGTTCACTGGCTGCTTAGCCTCCCTGAACCGTTTTATCAGCCGACTAGGAGAGAAGGCCCTCCCCCTGTACCGACTCATGAAGAAGTCCACTCACTTTGAGTGGAATGATCAAGCCGACCAAGCTTTCCATGAGTTGAAGAAAATGTTGACGACTCCGCCCGTCCTGGCTGCGCCGACTGAGAAGGAGCCCATGCTCCTCTACATCGCCGCGACAAGCCGAGTCGTCAGCACTGTTGTTGTGGTCCAGCGCCCGGAGGAAGGCCGAGCCCAGCTGGTCCAGAGGCCGGTCTACTATCTCAGCGAAGTACTATCCAGCTCAAAGCAAAACTACCCGCACTACCAGAAGATGTGCTATGGGGTGTACTTCGCTGCCAAGAAATTGAAGCCCTACTTCCAAGAGCACCCCATCACGGTCGTGTGCACTGCCCCGCTCGCCGAGATCATAGGCAGCCGGGATGCATCCGGCCGGGTGGCCAAATGGGCCATTGCCTTGGCGCCTTACACGATTTTCTATCAACCCCGCACCGCCATAAAGTCGCAAGCATTGGCCGACTTCCTCGTCGACTGGGCCGAGACCCAGTACTTACCGCCGGCTCCCAACTCTACCCATTGGCGGATGCACTTTGACGGGTCCAAGATGCGCACCGGCTTGGGAGCCGGCATCGTCCTCACCTCTCCCAAAGGCGACAAGCTCAAGTACACGCTGCAGATCCACTTCGCCGCCTCCAACAACGTGGCCGAGTACGAGGCGCTCGTACATGGGCTCCGGCTAGCCAAAGAGCTCGGCATACGCCGGATCCTGTGCTACGGCGACTCCGACTTAGTGGTCCAGCAATCATCTGGCGATTGGGACGCCAAGGACGCGAACATGGCGAGCTACCGCTTCCTCGTCCAGCAGATGAGCGGATACTTCGAAGGGTGCGAGTTCCTTCATGTGCCAAGGGCCGACAACGACCAAGCAGATGCCCTAGCACGGATCGGCTCCACCCGACAAGCCATACCGACTGGCGTCTCCCTCCAGCGCCTCCTCAAGCCGTCCATCAAGCCGTCTCCAGAGTCGGATTCCATCTTCGTACCGCCTGCGCCAGAAACAGCCGGATCCGGCTCAAGAAATCCCGCAGGCGGCACGGGGACTTCGACGACTGCCCCGGGAACTGACATAGTCGCACCCGGCCCAGGGACCTCAGAGCCCGGCCCGAGGACTGCAGCAGTCGGCCCGGGGACTGCAACGACGCAAGAAGTGGCGGTCGACCCCAACGCAACACCCAACCCACCCACCCGAGTCATGGTGGCCACGATAACAGCAGAAGAAGTCACAGCTCCCTCATGGGCCCAGCCCATCCTCAAGTTCCTAGTCAGCAGAGAGCTGCCGACTGATGAGATCGCAGCAAGACTAGTGCAACGACGAGCCACAGCATACACAATAATCAACAGGGAGCTTGTGAAGCGCAGCGTCACTGGAGTCTTCCAGCGTTGCGTCGAGCCAGAAAAAGGAGTGGCAATCCTCAAAGACATCCACCAAGGCGAATGCGGCCACCACGCCGCCTCAAGATCCCTCGTGGCCAAGGCTTTCCGCCATGGGTTCTTCTGGCCGACTGCCTTGGAGGATGCTAAAGAAATAGTCAAGACCTGCAGAGGATGTCAAGTCTTTAGTTCCAAACAACACCTGCCGGCTTCCGCCCTCAAGACCATTCCCCTCACCTGGCCTTTCGCCGTCTGGGGACTGGACATGGTGGGCCCTTTCAAGACGGCCCGCGGTGGCTTGACACATCTACTCGTTGCTGTGGACAAGTTCACAAAGTGGATCGAAGCAAAGCCGATTAAGAAGCTGAACGGGCCGACTGCCGTGACATTCATCACCGACATCACTACTCGGTACGGCGTGCCGCACAGCATCATCACCGACAACGGCACGAACTTCGCCAAAGGCGCACTGGCATGTTTCTGCGCGACACAGGGCATCCGACTGGACTTAGCGTCCGTTTCCCACCCGCAGTCAAACGGCCAGGTCGAGCGAGCAAATGGACTTATCCTCTCCGGCATCAAACCCCGACTGGTTGTACCACTAGAGCGATCGGCCGGCTGCTGGCTTGAAGAACTGCCGGCTGTCCTCTGGAGTCTGCGCACTACACCCAACAAGTCAACCGGCTTCACTCCATTCTTCCTCGTGTACGGTGCCGAGGCTGTCATCCCAACAGACATCGAGTTCGACTCACCTCGGATCACCATGTACACGGAGGAGGAAGCCAAAGAAGCAAGAGAAGACAGCGTCGACCTACTGGAAGAAGGCCGGCTGTTAGCCCTCAGCCGGTCCGCCATCTACCAGCAAGGCCTGCGCCGCTACTACAACCGCAAGGTCAAGCCAAGATCCTTCCAAGAGGGCGACCTTGTGCTCCGGCTGATCCAGCGAAGAGCCGGCCAGCACAAGCTCTCGGCCCCTTGGGAAGGCCCCTTCATCGTCAGCAAGGCACTCGGCAACGACTCCTACTACTTGATCGACGCGCAAAAGCCAAGAGCACGCAAGAGAGACGACTCCGGCAAGGAGTCGGAGCGACCATGGAACGCAAACCTCCTAAGACGATTTTACAGCTGAAAAGCAGTATGTATCACGCTACCCCTTTTGTATTAAGTTACAAACCAACAGGCCCCCCGAACAGTACTCGGGGACTGCCTTTTATTTATCTATGGATGACGAGTGTCATATCCATGAATGTCTTATTACATTTTGAATTCTTGTCCGGCACCGGGTCCGACTAGTCGGCCCGGGGACTGGCCGCCTTAAGCTATATTATAAGTTCTTCCCGAAGTCAGCAAAGTAGTGCGCCGGCTCCCCAGTCCTCTCTTGTTGAAAGTCGCAGCTCAAAGAACTGACTGTCCGACTAGCAAGAGAGAAGACAGAAAGGACGCCCACATGAAAACGGCTAAGGAACAACTAACCTATATAGCAAAAAGACGGCCTCCATATATGCCTGCCGGCTGTCACAGCAGCCGGCTGGCCGGCTTCCTAAAAACTTAGCTTAAGTCCGACCGAGCTAAAAGTACTTCCCCCTCCCCAATCGGCCAGGCACTCCCCGGCTACAGATTGCAGAGCAACTGTTTGACTAGGGAGGCGGCAACCAAGGGAGGGTGGCAAAGGAAAAAAGCAGAAGGACAAAAAGCGAAAGTACAAGGAAAGACCGATTGCATAACTTATATACATAAAAGCCCCCGAAAGGCGGCAACATACTTGAGTTTCAATACACCCAGTGGGTGGAACTGCGCAGACTTAACCAAAAACATTGTTCAAAAGTAACAAGACAGGAAACAAAAGAAAGAAGACAAAGGCGCGAAGGCCGAGTTGGTCGGTGAAGGCAGCTCGCCGGCTGAAGGAGTGGCCGCCTAGCTGGTCCCGGCTTGACCGCCTCCCGCAACAGGAGACGCACTCGCACGCAGCGTAGTGCTGGAGGCGCGGTCAGGCTGGCCGGCTGCTCCACCAGCCGGCTCGACGTCCTCACCGTCCTCCTCCTCCTCTTCGCCCTCGTCGCTGGAGTCGATCTCCTCCGCCGAGTCCTCGCCGCACGCCGGGTCCAGCCCGAACCAATCTTCCGGCTGGGCGACTCCATTGTCGTCCACCTCGGGGGCGAAGACGTTGGTGTCGGTGTAGTCGGCGATTGCCGAAGCCCGTCAAATGATGGCCGGCCGCGCCGGCTCCAGCTCCGCGTCGGCTTGCTGCCGCCAGGTGGCCAGCTGGTCCAGATTCAGGCCTGGGTACCAGGCCTTGACGAACTCCAGCGCCCGCCCGGCGCCGGAGCGAGCCGCTGACGCCTTCCAAGCCTCAAAGCGCCCGACGGCCACCTCCAGCCAGTCGGCGGTCCGACTGGGAGTGCGCGGGATCACTTGGCCGGGCCAGAGGGCGGCCAGGACCTGCGACCCGGCACGCTGAAGCCGGCGGAGCAGCCTGTGAGCCGGCTGGATACGAGCCTGGATCGGCAGGAGCTGCTCCTCCAGCGAGCGGCCGGCAGTCGGCGAAATCTCGAAGCCGGCTGGCCTCTTCGCCTGGCGACGAGCTTCGATGGCCTGGTTGGCGGCAGTGGAATAGCCGGGGAAGTACTCTGCGCAGAAAAGAAAAGAAGAACCCCAAGTCAGAAAAACAAGTCAAAATGACAGATGGCAAGAAAGGACGAAGGGGTAGACGACTTACCGTCAACCAGATCCTCAATCTGGCCATAGCCGGAGACCAGAGTCTGCCTGGCTTCGTCCCAGGCGACCGCCTCCGTCTCGAACTCGGCCTGGAGGGCGGCTTCGCGGTCCTGCGTAGCCTTCAGCGCCGCCTTGTGGCTTTCCTCCTGGTCGGCCAGCTTCTTGACCAGGCGGTCGCGCTCCTGCACTAAGGCGGCGAGCTCCGCGTCCTTGGCATGAAGAGCAGTCTGGGACTCCCCCAGCTGTGCCCTCAGACTGGCGTTGGCCGCTGCAGAGACAGAAGAACAAGAAGAACAATGAGAAATCATCAAGGAAGATCCGAGCCGACTGCTCAGCAGTCGGCCCGAATCTCGGGGACTACACCCAGTGGGTGCGCTGACGCGCCCCCACATGAGATAGAGATCAAGTCACATACCTCGGCTTTCAGTGAGATCGGCGGTCTTCTGCGTCAGCTCCCGAGCCTGGGAGTTGAAGGCGGCCGCTCGGAGGTTGTGGTAGTCCTGCAAGATGGACAGAAGACCGAAGTAAGAACAAAAATAGCAAAGGCAAATCCACCAAGAAGTTCCAAGCTGCCTGCTCAGCAGCCGACTCGGAACTCGGGGACTACACCCAGTGGGTGCGCTGACGCGCCCCCACGAGAAAAGTCAAGGGCAAAATTGAGAATACGAACCCGGATGGCTGCCCGCGTGGCGAGGAATTCGTCGGTGAACTGCCTCAGCGTCGCGGCTTGGTTCTGGAGCCGGGTCCGGACGTCTTGTGCAGCGATGTTCACCACGGCTGTCCCTCCGCCTGGCGTCCACCCGGAGGTAGCGCTGGCCGCCTCCGCGTCTCGGGCCGACGAGCTGGAGCCCACGGCCGGCCGTGGCTCCGACGCCGCCTTATGCGGCTCCGACGCGTCCTTCCCTGCGCGCCGGCTTGGCGGAACCCGGACTGCCACCTCAGCTCCCGCGGCCGGCTCGCCTTCCGCCGACCGTGCGAGCGCAGGCTCGGTCTGACCGCCTTGGGCCGCCCTAGTCGGAGTAGTCGGCCCCGGCGCCTCCTTCACGAAGATGACGTCGTCGCCGCTCCCGCCCAGACCCGGCTGGGAACCGCTGGCTCCCCCTAGCGAGGGATCCGCGTCCCCGGGCGCCATGGCGCGCAGGGGGGTGACCATCAAGGCCTCCCCTGCCGCCGCTTCGGCCTCGGCCTCTGCCTGGGCCTTGGCTGCAGCCTCGGCGAGCGCCTTCGCCGCCTCCTCGTCCCGAGCTGCCTGGGCGGCGGCTGCCTTCCGTGCCTCCGCCTCCCGCGCTTCCTGCTCCTCCCGCACCACCCGCGCGTTCCTTTCCGTCGCCTCCAGGAGGGCGGCGCGGGGACCTACGCGGCGGGTGGTGCTCCCAGAGCCCCCTGGCGACTCGACAACGGAGTCGGCGGCCGCCCGCTCGAGTGACAGTGGAGCTCTGATCAAAGAAAAGAAGACAAAGGTTCAGAAGACCACCCAAGAAAAGAAAGAAGGAGAATACACAGAAAGAGAGAAAGCTTACGCTGACACAGCCTGCGGCTGCTTCACCACTCTGCGGAAGCGAGCCGCCTTCGCGGCCGCTTCTTCCCGCCTGGTGGCTGCCGCCCCACCCCTCGGCTTCTTCGTCCGGCTACCGAACATGCCCTGGGTGGCGCAACGTTTCTGGCCTCTACCCCGAGCAGGCTGCGCGCCGGAGGAGCCCGCGCCGCGTCCGGAGGCTGGCTGGTGGGGCGGGACGACTTCGGCTTCGTCCTCGTCCAGCCAATCGTCGAAGGTCGCGGAGAATCCGGCGCCGCCTGCTTCGCCGCCGGCTTGGCCACCAGCCGGCTCGGCGGCTTCCTCCATATGGACCGCCCCCAGATCGGGGTCCTCCTGGTCGTGCTCGGTCCGGTCGGGGGCGAAGCGGCGCTCCACGTCCGCCCCGCCGGCCGGCCGAAGCAGAGGATTCTGTCAAAAGAGCGAGCCGACTGAGTTAGAGTCGGCCCGGAGGAACTCGGCGACAAAGAGAAAAAGAGAAGGGGAGCGTACCGTAGGCGGAGGATTGGCACGGCTGTATGGCTCCTTGCCGAATTGCCAGTCGTCGGGAAGCTGGCAGTTGGCGAGGTAGTTCACCATGTCGGCAGCGTCGGCCTGCGGCATCTCCTTGGTACACATCCGGCTCGGATCGAGCTGGCCGCTCATCTGACAGATCAGATGAGGCCGGCTCTGGAGCGGGAGGACCCGGCGCGTGACGAACGCGGCCAGGAGGTCGGGCCCCGTCAGGCCCTCCGTCTGGACCATCACCCGCAGGCGGGCGATGGCGGCGTTTCCTCCCTGCGACAGCGTCACCGCCCAGAAGGACCACTGGGGCAGCCTCCCCGCCGGCTGGCCGGCTACGTAAGCCGGCAGGTTGACGTAGTCGCCCCGTGGAGCGATGTTCCGCACGTAGAAGTATGACTTCTGCCACTTCTTCACCGATTGGATCAGCGTGATGACGGGGAAGGGGTTGTCGGCGCCCGATCTCTGCGACGCGATGAAGGCACCAGTGTGGGCCGGCACGCCCTTGCTGCGCGTACCCAGCTTCGAATGGAAGAACTCCCCCCAAAGCTCAAGGGTGGGGAGGACGCCGAGATAGCCCTCGCACAGGGTGACGAAGGCCGACAGCAGCACCACCGCGTTGGGGGTGAGGTGGTGCGGCTGGAGCTGATAGAAGTCCAGCCAGGTGCGGAAGAAGGCGCTCACTGGCAGGCCGAAGCCGCGCAGGAAGTGCGAGCGGAAGACCACCCGCTCGCCATCCCGCGGCGCCGGCCTGATTTCTTTCTCCGGCGCGAGGCGGACCTCCACTTTGTCCGCACTGGGCAGACGCCGTGTGTCGCGGAGGAAGTCGATGTGGTCGTTGTGGACGATGGAGCCATCCCAATCCCCGCCAAGCTGCTCTACGTGGGGAGGCATGGCGGAAGCTAGCACGGCGGCGGAGGAGCGTGCGAAGGAAGAGCGCGGCGGCGAGGCGCTGTCGCAGGAACGAGCAAGGCGAGAAGACGAAGGGAGTAGGAGGAGCGTGCGAGGGTCTGCCGCCCTCCACCTCCCCCTACTTATAGCCTCACGCGGCCGAAGAGGCCGGACGTGGGGGGAGACGTGGGATTAACTGCGCCCACTCCCCCCACGTCTCGCGTTTATTACGCATAAGTGCGAGCCGAAACTGCCGCACGGAATATGCGGGCGGTTCCGGGATACAAAAGATCCGCGCCTGGGCTGGGGCGCGAACGTGGCGGGCCCCCTCTCTGCGGCAACGTCCCGTCTCGCGCGTGGGCTGGCAGGCTTTCCGGCTACGTGGCACGCCATCGGCCCGTGGCCGGCCCGCAGCCCGGCGCACATGCCAACGGGTTCCCGCCCTCCGACTCCAGAAGATTTCGGCTCAGGCGACATGCCTGACCAAGGCCGGCTCCCAGCTGCCGGCTTGTCGCGATGGGAAGCTGTTCGAGCTTCTCGAACCCTACTCCACCTCGAAGCCCGATCAGCTTCGGGGACTACTGTCGGATTAAGTGGCCACGGGTAGCCCAACCGGCTACCCCTGGCTCTTCAGAAAATTTATCAGGCCTTTGGGCCTTCAAGCACTCCAAGCATTTGGGCCACCTTCCCGGGCCGGCTACCACTAAAGCCGACTCCCGGAAGGCGACCCAGCCTTCCCTAGGCGGTGGGGCCGGCCTGTCAACCGAGTAGCCGGCAGCCGGCGGGACCCAGCAGCCGGCGGGACCCAGCAGCCGGCGGGACCCAGCAGCCGGCGGAGGAGCCGGCAGGCGTAGACACTGACGGCTGGGGCCAGTTCCCAGTCGAATTACCATTGTACCCCCGGGGGGTAGGCCTATATAAACCCCTCGGAGCACCCATGCAAAGGGTGGGCACCTCTGCATGTTTGGCTTCCAAGCATAGCACACGCACACACACCATAGATAGAGAGAAGCAAGAGCTAGCCTTGTTCTTCTTCTCCCTTGATCCCAACAGCTCTAGGAGCGATTGTAGCTACTCTTGATCGAGCTAGTGATCATGCGGAGACCCCGCAGAGCAGGACTAGGGGTGTTATATCCTCGGAGAGCCCCGAACCTGGGTAAGATTCGCCGGCGTGCATGTCTTCGCCTCATCCCGTTTCCAGGCACCGGCGACGTTTTATTGGCTCCCACAATGATAAGCCATCCTTTGGCATATGTCGCACCAACCACCCGACAAAGTGGGTGTGCATCCAACTTGCTTGCTCATGAAGACCTAAGGCATTTGAGGAAGCCCATCGTTGGAATATACAAGCCAAGTTCTATAATGAAAATTTCCCACTAGTATATGAAAGTGACAAAATAAGAGACTCTTTATCATGAAGATCATGGTGCTACTTTGAAGCACAAGTGTGGAAAAAAGGATAGTATCATTGTCCCTTCTCTCTTTTTCGCTCTCTCTTTTTTTTGACTTCTTTGGCCTTTTTTTTTCTTTTTTCATTGGCTTCTTTGGCCTCTTTTTTTCCTCACACGGGACAATGCTCTAATAATGATGATCATCACACTTCTATTTATTTACAACTCAAGGATTACAACTCGATACTTAGAACAAAATATGACTCTATATGAATGCCTCCGGCGGTGTACCGGGATGTGCAATGAATCAAGAGTGACATGTATGAAAAAATTATGAATGGTGGCTTTGCCACAAATACTATGTCAACTACATGATCATGCAGGGCAATATGACAATGATGGAGCGTGTCATAATAAACAGAACGGTGGAGAGTTGCATGGCAATATATCTCGGAATGGCTATGGAAAAGCCATAATAGGTAGGTATGGTGGCTGTTTTGAGGAAGGTATATGGTGGGTGTATGGTACCAGCAAAAGTTGCGCGGTACTAGAGAGGCTAGTAATGGTGGAAGGGTGAGAGTGCGTATAATCCATGGACTCAACATTAGTCATAAAGAACTCACATACTTATTGCAAAAATCTATTAGTTATCAAAACGAAGTACTACGCGCATGCTCCTAGGGGGATAGATTGGTAGGAAAAGACCATCGCTCATCCCCGACCACCACTCATAAGGAAGACAATCAATAAATAAATCATGCTCCGACTTCGTCACATAACGGTTCACCATACGTGCATGCTACGGGAATCAAAAACTTTTAACACAAGTATCTCTCAAATTCACAACTCGTCCACTAGCATGACTCTAATATCACCATCTTCATATCTCAGAACAATCATAAAGAATCAAACATCTCATAGTATTCAATGCACTTTATATGAAAGTTTTTATTATACCCATCTTGGATGCCCATCATATTAGGAATAGTTTTATAGCCAAAGCAAATTACCATGCTGTTCTAAAAGACTCTCAAAATAATATAAGTGAAGCATGAGAGATCAATAATTTCTATATAATAAAACCACCACCGTGCTCTAAAAGGATATAAGTGAAGCACTAGAACAAATGACAAACTACTCCAAAAGATATAAGTGAAGATCAATGAGTAGTCGAATAATTATGTAACTATGTGAAGACTCTCTAACATTTAAGATTTCAGATCTTGGGATTTTATTCAAACAGCAAGCAAAACAAAATAAAATAAAATGACGCTCCAAGCAAAACACATATCATGTGGTGAATAAAAATATAGCTCCAAGTAAAGTTACTGATAGACGAAGACGAAAGAGGGGATGCCATCCGGGGCATCCCCAAGCTTAGGATCTTGGTTGTCCTTGAATATTACCTTGGGGTTCCTTGGGCATCCCCAATCTTAGGCTCTTTCCACTCCTTATTCCATAGTCCATCGAATCTTTACCCAAAACTTGAAAACTTCACAACACAAAACTCAACAGAAAACTCGTAAGCTCCGTTAGTATAAGAAAATATATCACCACTTAGGTACTGTTGTGAACTCATTCTTTATTTGTATTGGTGTAATATCTACTGTATTAGAACTTCTCTATGGTTCATACCCTCCGATACTACTCATAGATTCATCAAAATAAGCAAATAACACATAGAAAACAGAATCTGCCAAAAACAGAATAGCCTGTAGTAATCCGTAACTTTCGAATACCTCTGTAACTCCAAAAATTCTGAAATAAAATCGTAGACGTGAGGAATTTGTATATTAATATTCTGAAAAATAATCAACTTAAAATTAATCTTCTGTAAAAAATGACAGCTAATCTCGCGAGCGCAAAGTTTCTGTTTTTTACAGCAAGATCACATTAACTTTCACCCAAGTCTTCCCAAAGGTTCTACTTGGCACAAACACTAATTAAAACAAAAAACCACATATAACTAGAGGCTAGATAGATTATTTATTACTAAACAGGAGCAAAAGGCAAAGAACAAAAATAAAATTGGGTTGCCCCCCAACAAGCGCTAACGTTTAACGCCCCTAGCTAGGCATGATGATTTCAATGATGCTCACGTAAAAGATAAGAATTGAAACATAAAGAGAGCATCATGAAGAATACCGCATAGTTTCCGGGATGCCATGAATACCGCGTATGCTATCTTTTGATAATGTGGGTACCGTGATTTGCATGGAGTGAGGACAGTGGATACATAGTATACCGGCTTTTGAAGTGGGAATTTATGTCCGTCCGTCTCTCGTTCGACGACGAGACTGCGCTTACAACTTGGTGTGTTGCCGCTATATATAACAACATCGGTTCGCCGACATTTGGCGCGGCCAAGATTGGGTTGGTGGCCAGGATGGCTTTAATTTCTTCCAATCCGGCCGTGGCCGCATCCGTCCACTCGAAGTGTTCGGTGCGCCGAAGAAGGCGATAAAGGGGTAGTGCCTTTTCTCCTAATCGGGAGATAGAGCGGCTTAAGACCGCCACGCATCCAGTTAATTTCTGAATTTGCTTGAGGTCTGTTGGGATAGCCAACTGTGACAGAGCTCAGATTTTAGCCGGATTTGCTTCAATTCCTCTACTGGAGACGATGAAGCCCAGGAGCTTTCCGGCGGGCACGCCGAAAATGCATTTTTCCAGATTGAGCTTGATGTTGTATGTTCGGAGATTGTCGAACGTGAGCCTCAAGTCGTCTATTAAGGATTCAACGTGTCTGGTTTTAACGACCACATCGTCTACGTATGCCTCCACTGTTTTGCCGATCTGTGTTTCCAGGCATGTCTGAATCATGCGTTGATAGGTTGCACCGGCGCTCTTAAGACCGAAAGGCATGGTGTTAAAACAGAAGGGGCCGTATGGGGTGATAAATGCCGTTGCGGCTTGGTCGGACTCCGCCATCTTGATTTGATGGTATCTGGAGTATGCGTCGAGGAAACACAATGAGTCGTGTCCTGCAGTAGTGTCGATAATTTGATCGATGCGGGGGAGGGGGAAGGGATCCTTGGGGCAAGCCTTGTTAAGGTCCTTGAAATCGACACATAGGCGCCAGGATTTATCCTTCTTTGGTACCATCACCAGGTTTGCTAGCCAGTCCGGATGTTTTATTTCTCTAATGAATCCGGCCTCTAGTTACTTGGCTAGATCCTCTCCCATGGCTTGTCGCTTAGGTTCAGAGAAACGCCGAAGAGTCTGCTTGACCGGCTTGAATCCCTTTAGAATGTTAAGGCTATGCTCGGCCAGCCTGCGTGGGATTCCTGGCATGTCTGAAGGATGCCAGGCGAATATGTCCCAATTCTCGCGCAAGAACTCCCGTAGTGCGGCGTCTACAGTGGGGTTTAACTGTGCCCTGATGGATGCTATTTTTGTAGGGTCCGTTGGGTGGACTTGGAATTTGACTATTTCATCCGCTGGTTTAAAAGAGGTGGACTTGGATCTTTTGTCGAGTATCACGTCGTCCCTGTCCATTGTGGGGCGCAGCGCAGTTAATTCCTCGGCCGCGAGGGCTTCGGATAATGCCTCGAGGGCCAGTGCGGCTGTTTTGTTTTCGGTGCGGAGTGCTATGTCCGGATCACTAGCTAGAGTGATGATTCCATTGGGCCCGGGCATTTTGAGCTTCATGTACCCGTAATGGGGTATGGCTTGGAAGATCGTGAATGCCTCCCGCCCTAGAAGGGCGTGGTATCCGCTATGGAACGGGGCCACTTGGAATGTGATTTCTTCGGACCTATAATTCTCCGGCGTGCCGAATACCACATCTATTGTGATTTTCCCAGCACATCGTGCCTCCCGACTAGGGATGATTCCTCTGAAGGTCGTGCTGCTTTGCTCAATGCGGTTTCTGTCTATTACCATTTTTTGAAGAGTTTCCTCATAGATGAGGTTTAATCCGCTGCCGCCATCCATGAGCACTTTAGTAAGTCGGAAGCCGTCCACAATTGGACTAAGGACCAAGGCGGCTGGTGCTCGGGCTGTTTGGAATTTTGGTTCGTCACTGGCATTGAAGGTGATAGACGTATCGCTCCATGGATTTATTGCTGCCACATGGCAGACTTCGGCAAGGCTGCAGAGTGCTCGCTTACGCCTATTATTTGAGGCGAAGGTCTCGAAGACTGTCAATACTGTATTGTTGTTCTCCACGGGATGGTGCTCTGCGGTATTGTTAATGAGGAGATCCTCACCGCTCTTGGCCACCTGCCGGAGTACCCAACATGCTCTAAGGCTGTGTGTTGGTATGGTATCCGCTGTACTGTGAATATTTCATGGCCCATTAAGCCATCCCTCCAATACGGTTCCACGCCCTGTAGTGGGCTTTTGCTTCTTTGTAATTGGGTCGGGCGACTTACGAGAGTGCACCCTTTTAGTTCGGACTGGGGGTTTTGTCAGAGCCGGAGGATCCCAAAATTTTGTTTGGGTTTTCCAGGCACTTTCCATCGCACAGTACTTCCGTACTATGGCCGCCAAGTCAGCGAAGTGTGCTATGTCACGGCGACTTATGGCGTTGCGGATTCCCTTGTCCGTGCAATTATTGCAAAAGAATGAAATTGCGTCTTCCTCGCGACAGTCCTTGACCTTGTTTATTACAAGGAGGAATCTGGCCCAATAGTGGTGTACTGTCTCCTAGGGCTCTTGTCTAATGTGGGAAAGATCGTTTATATCTGGGTGGGTGGGTGGATTTAAGTCCGAACCTTGACCCGATCTGAGACCCAGGGGCGGAGGAGTTTCCGATCTTGGCAGTTCGGGCTCCGGGATGTTGCCCGATAGGTCTGGCCCGCTGCCTGATTCTAGGTTCAGGGTTTGGGCGATGTCCTCCCGTAGACGGGTATTCGGACATAGTTTGTCCTCAAGATAGAGGAAGAATCGCCGCATTGCTCCTCCACCACCGCTATCTGATGGGTGACCGGCGGGGAGTTAATCTCCCTTTGGTCGTGTTTAAGCCCGATCTGATCATAGTCCGTAGCGACTCCCAAAGCGGCGATGCGATCCAAGAGCTCGTTCAAGGAAGAGAGCTCTATTGGATCCAACTGCTCGGCGAGTCCCGAGCCGACATGGAGGCTGTTTTCAATGACCCGAGAAGTCATCGTCAGCGCAGCGGCCGAATAGGCGGTCATGACGAAACCGCCTAGTCGGAGAGTTTGGCCTACAACCAAGGCTCCCCCAGAGGTGATGTTGTCCTTGACAACAAGGCGAGCCATCCAGCCTTATGATGACGGCACAGTGGAACTCTCAATGAAAGCACCAATGTCGGTGTCAAAACCGGCGGATCTCGGGTAGGGGGTCCCGAACTGTGCGTCTAAGGCGGATGGTAACAGGAGGCGGGGGACACAATGTTTACCCAGGTTCGTGCGCTCTTGATGGAGGTAATACCCTACTTCCTGCTTGATTGATCTTGATGATATGAGTATTACAAGAGTTGATCTACCACGAGATCGTAGAGGCTAAATCCTAGAAGCTAGCCTATGGTATGATCGTTGATGTCCTACGGACTAAACCCTCCAGTTTATATAGACACCGGAGGGGGCTAGGGTTACACAGAGTCGGTTACAAGGGAGGAGATCTACATATCCGCATCGCCAAGCTTGCCTTCCACGCCAAGGAGAGTCCCATCCGAGCACGGGTCGAAGTCTCGAGTCTTGTATCTTCATAGTCCAACAGTCCGGCCAAAGGATATAGTCCGGCTATCCGAGGGCCCCCTAATCTAGGACTCCCTCATCCATAACTTGAGGATTATCCTCATTGCTGCACAGAAGAATTACGTCCTGGAAGCACCGTTGGGTGCTAGACCTGCTGCAGGAGCAACACCAGATGTTATGAACGTCTGGCAGAGCAAAGCTGATGACTACTCGATAGTTCAGTGTGCCATGCTTTACGGCTTAGAACCGGGTCTTCAACGACGTTTTGAATGTCATGGAGCATATGAGATGTTCCAGGAGTTGAAGTTAATATTTCAAGCAAATGCCCGGATTGAGAGATATGAAGTCCCAATAAGTTCTACAGCTGCAAGATGGAGGAGAATAGTTCTGTCAGTGAGAATATACTCAAAATGTCTGGGTATAACAATCACTTCATTCAACTGAGAGTTAATCTTCTGGATGATAGCGTCATTGACAGAATTCTTCAATCACTGCCACCAAGCTACAAGAGCTTCGTGATGAACTATAACATGCAAGGGATGGATAAGACAATTCCCGAGCTCTTCGCAATGCTAAAGGCTGCGGAGGTAGAAATCAAAAAGGAGCATCAAGTGTTGATGGTCAATAAGACCACCAGTTTCAAGAAAAAGAGCAAAGGGAAGAAGAAGGGGAACTTCAAGAAGAACAGCAAGCAAGTTGCTGCTCAGGAGAAGAAACCCAAGTCTGGACCTAAGCCTGAGACTAAGTGCTTCTACTGCAAGCAGATTGGTCACTGGAAGCGGAACTGCCCCAAGTATTTGGCGGATAAGAAGGATGGCAAGGTGAACAAAGGTATATGTGATATACATGTTATTGATGTGTACCTTACTAATGCGCGCAGTAGCACCTGGGTATTTGATACTGGTTCTGTTGCTAATATTTGCAACTCGAAACAGGGACTACGGATTAAGCGAAGATTGGCTAAGGACGAGGTGACGATGCGCGTGTAAAATGGTTCCAAAGTCGTTGTGATCGCGGTCGGCACGCTACCTCTACATCTACCTTCGGGATTAGTTTTAGACCTGAATAATTGTTATTTGGTGCTAGCGTTGAGCATGAACATTATATCTGGATATTGTTTGATGCGAGACGGTTATTCATTTAAATCAGAGAATAATGGTTGTTCTATTTATATGAGTAATATCTTTTATGGTCATGCACCCTTGAAGAGTGGTCTATTTTTGTTGAATCTCGATAGTAGTGATACACATATTCATAATATTGAAGCCAAAAGATGCAGAGTTGATAATGATAGTGCAACTTATTTGTGGCACTGCCGTTTAGGTCATATCGGTGTAAAGCGCATGAAGAAACTCCATACTGATGGACTTTGGAACCACTTGATTATGAATCACTTGGTGCTTGCGAACCGTGCCTCATGGGCAAGATGACTAAAACGCCATTCTCCGGAACTATGGAGCAAGCAACAGATTTGTTGGAAATCATACATACAGATGTATGTGGTCCGATGAATATTGAGGCTCGAGGTGGATATCGTCATTTTCTCACCTTCACAGATGATTTGAGCAGATATGGGTATATCTACTTAATGAAACATAAGTCTGAAACATTTGAAAAGTTCAAAGAATTTCAGAGTGAAGTTGAAAATAATCGTAACAAGAAAATAAAGTTTCTACGATCTGATCATGGAGGAGAATATTTGAGTTACGAGTTTGGTCTTCATTTGAAAAATTGCAGAATAATTTCGCAACTCACACCACCCGGAACACCACAGCGTAATGGTGTATCCGAACGTCGTAATCGTACTTTATTTGATATGGTGCGATCTATGATGTCTCTTACTGATTTACCGCTATCGTTTTGGGGTTATGCTTTAGAGACGGCTGCATTCACGTTAAATAGGACACCATCAAAATCCGTTGAGACTACGCCTTATGAACTGTGGTTTGGCAAGAAACCAAAAGTTGTCGTTTCTTAAAGTTTGGGGCTGCGATGCTTATGTGAAAAAGCTTCAACCTGATAAGCTCGAACCCAAATCGGAAAAATGTGTCTTCATAGGATACCCAAAAGAGACTGTTGGGTACACCTTCTATCACAGATCCGAAGGCAAGACTTTTGTTGCTAAATTTGGAATCTTTCTAGAGAAGGAGTTTCTCTCGAAAGAAGTGAGTGGGAGGAAAGTAGAACTTGATGAGGTAACTGTACCTGCTCCCTTATTGGAAAGTAGTTCATCACAGAAACCGGTTTCTGCGACACCTACACCAATTAGTGAGGAAGTTAATGATGATGATCATGAAACTTCAGATCAAGTTGTTACTGAACCTCGTAGGTCAACCAGAGTAAGATCCGCACCAGAGTGGCACGGTAATCCTATTCTGGAAGTTATGTTGCTAGACCATGACGAACCTACGAACTATGAAGAAGCGATGGTGAGCCCAGATTCCGCAAAATGGCTTGAGGCCATGAAATCTGAGATGGGATCCATGTATGAGAACAAAGTCTCGACTTTGGTTGACTTGCCCGATGATCGGCAAGCCATTGAGAATAAATGGATCTTCAAGAAGAAGACTGACGCTGACGGTAATGTTACTGTCTATAAAGCTCGACTTGTTGCGAAAGGTTTTCGACAAGTTCAAGGGATTGACTACGATGAGACCTTCTCACCCGTAGCGATGCTTAAGTCTGTCCGAATCATGTTAGCAATTGCCACATTTTATGATTATGAAATTTGGCAAATGGATGTAAAAACTGCATTCCTGAATGGATTTCTGGAAGAAGAGTTGTATATGATGCAACCGGAAGGTTTTGTCGATCCAAAGGGAGCTAACAAAGTGTGCAAGCTCCAGCGATCCATTTATGGACCGGCGCAAGCCTCTCGGAGTTGGAATAAACGCTTTGATAGTGTGATCAAAGCATTTGGTTTTATACAGACTTTTGGAGAAGCCTGTATTTACAAGAAAGTGAGTGGGAGCTCTGTAGAATTTCTGATATTATATGTGGAAGATATATTGCTGATTGGAAATGATATAGAATTTCTGGATAGCATAAAGGGATACTTGAATAAGAGTTTTTTTATGAAAGACCTCGGTGAAGCTGCTTATATATTGGGCATCAAGATCTATAGAGATAGATCAAGACGCTTAATTGGACTTTCACAAAGCACATACCTTGACAAAGTTTTGAAGAAGTTCAAAATGGATCAAGCAAAGAAAGGGTTCTTGCCTGTGTTACAAGGTGTGAAGTTGAGTAAGACTCAATGCCCGACCACTGCAGAAGATAGAGAGAAGATGAAAGATGTTCCCTGTGCTTCAGCCATAGGCTCTATCATGTATGCAATGCTGTGTACCAGACCTGATGTGTGCCTTGCTATAAGTTTAGCAGGGAGGTACCAAAGTAATCCAGGAGTGGATCACTGGACAGCGGTCAAGAACATCCTGAAATACCTGAAAAGGACTAAGGATATGTTTCTCGTTTATGGAGGTGACAAAGAGCTCATCGTAAATGGTTACGTTGATGCAAGCTTTGACACTGATCCGGACGATTCTAAATCGCAAACCGGATACGTGTTTACATTGAACGGTGGAGCTGCCAGTTGGTGCGGTTCTAAACAAAGCGTCGTGGCGGGATCTACGTGTGAAGCGGAGTACATAGCTGCTTTGGAAGCAGCAAATGAAGGAGTCTGGATGAAGCAGTTCATATCCGATCTAGGTGTCATACCTAGTGCATCGGGTCAAATGAATTTTTTGTGTGACAATACTGGTGCAATTGCCTTGGCAAAGGAATCCAGATTTCACAAGAGAGCCAAGCACATCAAGAGACGCTTCAATTCCATCTTGGATTTAGTCCAGGTGGGATACATAGAAATTTGCAAGATACATACGGATCTGAATGTTGCAGACCCGTTGACTAAGCCTCTTCCACGAGCAAAACATGATCAGCACCAAGGCTCCATGGGTGTTAGAATCATTACTGTGTAATCTAGATTATTGACTCTAGTGCACATTGACCTCTCATTGCTATGCATCACCATGATCTTGCGTGTGCGTAGAAATTTTTTTGAAATTACTACGTTCCCCAATAGTGGCATCCGAGCCTGGTTTTATGTGTTGATGTAATATGCACGAGTAGAACACAAGTGAGTTGTGGGCGATATAAGTCCTACTGCTTACCAGCATGTCACACTTTGGTTCGGCGGTATTGTTGGATGAAGCGGCCCGGACCGACATTACGCGTACACTTACGCAAGACTGGTTTTACCGCCGTGCTATGCACACAGGTGACTAGCAGGTGTCAGTTTCTCCAACTTTAGTTGAACCAAGTGTGGCTACGCCCGGTCCTTGCGAAGGTTAAAATAGCACCAACTTGACAAACTATCGTTGTGGTTTTGATGCGTAGGTAAGAACGGTTCTTGCTCAGCCCGTACCAGCCACGTAAAATTTGCAACAACAAAGTAGAGGACGTCTAACTTGTTTTTGCAGGGCATGTTGTGATGTGATATGGTCAAGGCATGATGCTATATTTTATTGTATGAGATGATCATGTTTTGTAACCGAGTTATCGGCAACTGGCAGGAGCCATATGGTTGTCGCTTTATTGTATGCAATGCAATCGCCCTGTAATTGCTTTACTTTATCACTAAGCGGTAGCGATAGTCGTAGAAGCAATAGTTGGCGAGACGACAACGATGCTACGATGGAGATCAAGGTGTCGCGCCGGTGACGATGGTGATCATGACGGTGCTTCGGAGATGGAGATCACAAGCACAAGATGATGATGGCCATATCATATCACTTATATTGATTACATGTGATGTTTATCTTTTATGCATCTTATTCTGCTTAGATCGACGGTAACATTATCAGATGATCTCTCACTAAATTATCAAGGTATAAGTGTTCTCCTTGAGTATGCACCGTTGCGGAAGTTCTTCGTGGTGAGACACCACGTGATGATCGGGTGTGATACGCTCTACGTTCAAATACAACGGGTGCAAAACAGTTGCACACGCGGAATACTCAGGTTAAACTTGACGAGCCTAGCATATAACATATATGGCCTCGGAACACTGAGACCGAAAGGTCGAGCATGAATCATATAGTAGATATGATCAACATAGTGATGTTCACCATTGAAACTACTCCATCTCACGTGATGATCGGACATGGTTTAGTTGATTTGGATCACGTGATCACTTAGAGGATTAGAGAGATGTCTATCTAAGTGGGACTTCTTAAGTAATATGATTAATTGAACTTTAGATTATCACGAACTTAGTCCTGGTATTATTAGCATATCTATGTTGTAGATCAATAGCTCGCGTTTAGCTCCCCTGTTTTATTTTTGATATGTTCCTAGAGAAAACTAAGTTGAAAGATGTTAGTAGCAATGATGCGGATTGGATCCGTGATCTGAGGATTATCCTCATTGCTGCACAGAAGAATTACGTCCTGGAAGCACCGCTGGGTGCCAGACCTGCTGCAGGAGCAACACCAGATGTTATGAACATCTGGCAGAGCAAAGTTGATGACTACTCGATAGTTTAGTGTGCCATGCTTTACGGCTTAGAACCGGGTCTTCAACGACATTTTGAACGTCATGGAGCATATGAGATGTTCCAGGAGTTGAAGTTAATATTTCAAGCAAATGCCCGGATTGAGAGATATGAAGTCTCCAATAAGTTCTACAGCTACAAGATGGAGGAGAATAGTTCTGTCAGTGAGCATATACTCAAAATGTCTGGGTATAACAATCACTTGATTCAACTGGGAGTTAATCTTCCGGATGATAGCGTCATTGAGAGAATTCTTCAATCACTGCCACCAAGCTACAAGAGCTTCGTGACGAACTATAACATGCAAGGGATGGATAAGACAATTCCCGAGCTCTTCGCAATGCTAAAGGCTGCGGAGGTAGAAATCAAAAAGGAGCATCAAGTGTTGATGGTCAATAAGACCACCAGTTTCAAGAAAAAGGGCAAAGGGAAGAAGAAGGGGAACTTCAAGAAGAACAGCAAGCAAGTTGCTGCTCTGGAGAAGAAACCCAAGTCTCGACCTAAGCCTGAGACTAGGTGCTTCTACTGCAAGCAGATTGGTCACTGGAAGCGGAACTGCCCCAAGTATTTGGCGGATAAGAAGGATGGCAAGGTGAACAAAGGTATATGTGATATACATGTTATTGATGTGTACCTTACTAATGCTCGCAGTAGCACCTGGGTATTTGATACTGGTTCTGTTGCTAATATTTGCAACTCGAAACAGGGACTACGCATTAAGCGAAGATTGGCTAAGGACGGGGTGACGATGCGCGTGGGAAATGGTTCCAAAGTCGATGTGATCGCGGTCGGTATGCTACCTCTACATCTACCTTCGGGATTAGTTTTCGACCAGAATAATTGTTATTTGGCGCCGGCGTTGAGCATGAACATTATATCTGGATGTTGTTTCATGCGAGGCGGTTATTCATTTAAATCAGAGAATAATGGTTGTTCTATTTATATGAGTAATATCTTTTATGGTCATGCACCCATGAAGAGTGGTCTATTTTTGCTGAATCTCGATAGTAGTGATACACATATTCATAATATTGAAACCAAAAGATGCAGAGTTGATAATGATAGTGCAACTTATTTGTGGCACTGCCGTTTAGGTCATATCGGTGTAAAGCGCATGAAGAAACTCCATACTGATGGACTTTTGGAACCACTTGATTATGAATCACTTGGTACTTGCGAACCGTGCCTCATGGGCAAGATGACTAAAATGCCATTCTCCGGAACTATGGAGTGAGCAACAGATTTGTTGGAAATCATACATACAGATGTATGTGGTCCGATGAATATTGAGGCTCGAGGCGGATATCGTTATTTTCTCACCTTCACAGATGATTTGAGCAGATATGGGTATATCTACTTAATGAAAAATAAGTCTGAAACATTTGAAAAGTTCAAAGAGTTTCAGAGTGAAGTTGAAAATCATCGTAACAAGAAAATAAAGTTTCTACAATCTGATCGTGGAGGAGATATTTGAGTTACGAGTTTGGTCCTCATTTGAAACAATGCGGAATAGTTTCGCAACTCACGCCACCTGGAACACCACAGCGTAATGGTGTGTCCGAACATCGTAATCGTACTTTATTAGATATGGTGCAATCTATGATGTCTCTTACCGATTTACCACTATCGTTTTGGGGTTATGCATTAGAGACAGCTGCATTCACGTTAAATAGGGCACCATCTAAATCCGTTGAGACGACACCTTATGAACTTTGGTTTGGCAAGAAACCAAAAGTTGTCGTTTCTTAAAGTTTGGGGCTGCGATGCTTATGTGAAAAAGCTTCAACCTGATATGCTCGAACCCAAATCGGAAAAATGTGTCTTCATAGGATACCCAAAAGAGACTGTTGGGTACACCTTCTATCACAGATCTGAAGGCAAGACTTTTGTTGCTAAATTTGGAATCTTTCTAGAGAAGGAGTTTCTCTCGAAAGAAGTGAGTGGGAGGAAAGTAGAACTTGATGAGGTAACTGTACCTGCTCCCTTAGTGGAAAGTAGTTCATCACAGAAACCGGTTTCTGCGACACCTACACCAATTAGTGAGGAAGTTAATGATGATGATCATGAAACTTCAGATCAAGTTGTTACTGAACCTCGTAGGTCAACCAGAGTAAGATCCGCACCAGAGTGGCACGGTAATCCTATTCTGGAAGTTATGTTGCTAGACCATGACGAACCTACGAACTATAAAGAAGCGATGGTGAGCCCAGATTCCGCAAAATGGCTTGAGGCCATGAAATCTGAGATGGGATCCATGTATGAGAACAAAGTCTCGACTTTGGTTGACTTGCCCGATGATCGGCAAGCCATTGAGAATAAATGGATCTTCAAGAAGAAGACTGACGCTGACGGTAATGTTACTGTCTATAAAGCTCGACTTGTTGCGAAAGGTTTTCGACAAGTTCAAGGGATTGACTACGATGAGACCTTCTCACCCGTAGCGATGCTTAAGTCTGTCCGAATCATGTTAGCAATTGCCGCATTTTATGATTATGAAATTTGGCAAATGGATGTAAAAACTGCATTCCTGAATGGATTTCTGGAAGAAGAGTTGTATATGATGCAACCGGAAGGTTTTGTCAATCCAAAGGGAGCTAACAAAGTGTGCAAGCTCCAGCGATCCATTTATGGACTGGTGCAAGCCTCTCGGAGTTGGAATATATGCTTTGATAAAGTGATGAAAACATATGGTTTTATACAGACTTGCTGTGAAGCCTGTATTTAGAAGAAAGTGAGTGGGAGCACTACAACATTTCTGATAAGTATATGTGAATAACATATTGTTGATGGGAAATAATGTAGAATTTTCTGGAAAGCATAAAGGAGTGTTTGAAAAGAGTTTTTCAAAGAAAGACCTCGATGAAGCTGCTTGCACATTGAGCATCAAGATCTATAGAGATAGATCAAGATGCTTGATAAGTTTTTTCAATGAGTACATACCTTGACAATTTTTTTGAAGTAGTTCAAAATGGAACAGTCAAAGAAGGAGTTCTTGCCTGTGTTACAAGGTGTGAAGTTGAGTGAAGACTCAAAACCCGACCACGACAGAAAATAGAAAGAGAATGAAAAGTCACTCCCTATGCCTCAGTCATAGGTTCTATAAAGTATGCTATGCTGTGTACCAGACCTATTGTGTACCTCACCATAAGTTTGGCAAGAGGGTACAATAGTGATCTAGGAGTAGATCACTGGACAGCGGTCAAAATTATCCTTAGTGGAATAAGGATATATTTCTCGGTTATGGAGGTGATAAAGAGTTTGTCGTAAAGAGTTGCGTCGATGCAAGCTTTTTACACCGATCCAGATGACTCTGTGTCTCAATCTGGATACATATTGAAAGTGGGAGCAATTAGCTAGAGTAGCTCCGTGCAGAGCATTGTAGACAAAGAAATTTGTGAAATGCTTACGGATCTGAATGTGGCAGACCCGTAGACTAAACTTCTCTCACAAGCAAAACATGATCACACCTTAAGTACTCTTTGGGTGTTAATCACATAGCGATGTGAACTAGACTATTGACTCTAGTAAACCCTTTGGGTGTTCGTCACATGATGATGCGAACTATGGGTGTTAATCACATGGTGATGTGAACTATTGGTGTTAAATCACATAGCGATGTGAGCTAGATTATTGACTCTAGTGCAAGTGGGAGACTGAAGGAAATATGCCCTAGAGGCAATAATAAAGATATTATTTATTTCCTTATTTCATGATAAATGTTTATTATTCATGCTAGAATTGTATTAACCGGAAACATGATACATGTGTAAATACATAGACAAACAGAGTGTCACTAGTATGCCTCTACTTGACTAGCTCGTTGATCAAAGATGGTTATGTTTCCTAGCCATAGACAAAGAGTTGTCATTTGATTAATGGGATCACATCATTAGGAGAATGATGTGATTGACTTGACCCATTCTGTTAGCTTAGCACTCGATCGTTTAGTATGTTGCTATTGCTTTCTTCATGACTTATACATGTTCCTATGACTATGAGATTATGCAACTCCCGTTTACCGGCGGAACACTTTGTGTGCTACCAAACGTCACAACGTAACTGGGTGATTATAAAGGTGCTCTACAGGTGTCTCCAAAGGTACTTGTTGGGTTGGCGTATTTCGAGATTAGGATTAGTCACTCCGATTGTCGGAGAGGTATCTCTGGGCCCACTCGGCAATGCACATCACTATAAGCCTTGCAAGCATTATAACTAACGAGTTAGTTGCGGGATGATGTATTACGGAACGAGTAACGAGACTTGCCGGTAACGAGATTGAACTAGGTATTGAGATACCGACGATCGAATCTCGGGCAAGTAACATACCGATGACAAAGAGAACAACGTATGTTGTTATGTGGTTTGACCGATAAAGATCTTCGTAGAATATGTGGGAGCCAATATGAGCATCCAGGTTCCGCTATTGGTTATTGAACGGAGACGTGTCTCGGTCATGTTTACATAGTTCTCGAACCCGTAGGGTCCGCACGCTTAAAGTTCAATGACGGTTATATTATGAGTTTATGTGATTTGATGTACCGAAGGTAGTTCGGAGTCCCAGATGAGACTGGGGACATGACGAGGAGTCTCGAAATGGTCGAGACGTAAAGATCGATATATTGGACGACTATATTCGGACATCGGAAAGGTTCCTAGTGATTCGGGTATTTTTCGGAGTACCGGAGAGTTATGGGAATTCGTAGGGAGTATATGGGCCTTATTGGGCTATAGGGGAAAGAGAGAGGAGAGGCTGCGCCCCCCCCCCCCAAGGCCTAGTCCGAATTGGACTAGGGGGAGGGGCTGCGCCCCCTCCTTCCTTCTCTTCTCTCTTCCCTTTCCTTGACTCCTACTCCTACTACTTGGAAGGGGGAAAATCCTACTCCCGGTGGGAGTAGGACTGCTCCAGGGCGCGCCATAGGGGCCGGCCCTCTCCCCCCTCCTCCACTCCTTTATATACGTGGCCAGGGGGCACCCCATAGACACAACAATTGATCATTGATCTTTACATATGGGAAGCATAAGATTGGCGAGACGACAACGATGCTACGATGGTGATCAAGGTGTCGCGCCGGTGACGATGGTGATCATGACGGTGCTTCGGAGATGGAGATCACAAGCACAAGATGATGATGGCCATATCATATCACTTATATTGATTACATGTGATGTTTATCTTTTATGCATCTTATCTTGCTTTGATTGACGGTAGCATTTTAAGATGATCTCTCACTAAATTATCAAAGTATAAGTGTTCTCCCTGAGTATGCACCGTTGCGAAAGTTCTTCGTGCTGAGACACCACGTGATGATCGGGTGTGATAGGCTCTACGTTCAAATACAACGGGTGCAAAACAGATGCACACGCGGAATACTCAGGTTAAACTTGACGAGCCTAGCATATAACAGATATGGCCTCGAAACACGGAGACCGAAAGGTCGAGCGTGAATCATATAGTAGATATGATCAACATAGTGATGTTCACCATTGAAACTACTCCATCTCACGTGATGATCGGACATGGTTTAGTTGATTTGGATCACGTGATCACTTAGAGGATTAGAGGGATGTCTATCTAAGTGGGAGTTCTTAAGTAATATGATTAATTGAACTTAAATTTATCATGAACTTTGTACCTGATAGTATTTTGCTTGTCTATGTTGATTGTAGATAGATGGCCCGTGCTGTTGTTCCGTTGAATTTTAATGCATTCCTTGAGAAAGCAAAGTTGAAAGATGATGGTAGCAATTACATGGACTGGGTCCGTAACTTGAGGATTATCCTCATTGCTGCATAGAAGAATTACGTCCTGGAAGCACCGCTGGGTGCCGGACCTGCAGCAGGAGCAACACCAGATGTTATGAACGTCTGGCAGAGCAAAGCTGGTGACTACTCGATAGTTCAGTGTGCTATGCTTTACGGCTTAGAACCGGGTGTTCAACGACGTTTTGAACGTCATGGAGCATATGAGATGTTCCAGGAGTTGAAGTTAATATTTCAAGCAAATGCCCGGATTGAGAGATATGAAGTCTCCTATAAGTTCTACAGCTGCAAGATGGAGGAGAATAGTTCTGTCAGTGAGCATATACTCAAAATGTCTGGGTATAACAATCACTTAATTCAACTGGGAGTTAATCTTCCGGATGATAGCGTCATTGACAGAATTCCACTAGTAGAAAACTGGGCTTTGGTCACAGGGCAATATTCACATTAGTCCCGGTTCAGTCACGAACCGGGACTAATGTGAGCATTGGTCCCGGTTCGTGCGGCCAGGGGCCTGCCAGGCCTCGTGGGGGCATTGGTCCCGGTTCGTCCGGCCCCTTTGGTCCCGGTTGGTGGGACAAACCGGGACCAATGGGCCTCGCTCCTGGCCCACCACCATTGGTCCCGGTTGGTGGCTTGAACCGGGACCAGAGGCTCACCCTTTAGTCCGAGTTCATACCACAAACCGGGACTAAAGGGTTGGTCCTAATAGCGGTCAGAGTTTAGTCCCACCTCGCCAACCAAAGGGCGCTCACACCGGTTTATAAGCCCGTCCCTCTCTGCCTTGTTGAGCTCCTCTCAAAGTGAAAATAGATGCCCTTATACAGGGAATTTGACCTAAATTCACAGTAAATTTCTTTGAATTTCATAGAAATTTATTATGAATTTAGGTTGAATTTTCTCTATAGGCGCATCTATGTTCATTTTTTATAGTAAATAAAATAAATAAACCTTAATAAAATAAAATAAAATAAACTATAGTAACTAAAATAAATAAACCTTAATAAATTAAATAAAAATAGCAGCAGTAAAATAAATAAAAATAGCAGCAGTAAAATAAATAAAAATAAATAAAATAAAATAAAATACATATGTAATTAGAAAAAAATGGAATAAAATAAATAAGTTTTTTGTTGTAATTAGAAACAAAACAAAATAAATAAAGCAAAAGAGAAAACAAAAAACAGGGAAAAAATTATGCCACCTACTGGGCCACCACGGCCTGAATACGACTTGAAACCCATCCATGGGCCAGGATTCAGGCCCGCAGAAGGCCGAGTAGGCCCCACAGGCAAAGAGAACGGTTAGGCCCGAAAGCTTGCAGTTGAGAGGAGCTCGAGAGGGTGGGCGCAGCAGCGCTTATAAACCACTCTCGAGCTCTCTCAACTAGCGAGGTGGGACTAAACTTTTGACGCGGGGCAGCACAAGGCCTTTGGTCCCGGTTGGTGCCACCAACCGGGACCAATGAGTTGCCTATATATACCCCATCGCCACAGCAGAGCACTCCACAGTGCTCTGTTTTTTCTGGCCGGCGAGGGGAGGGCATTTGGGTGCTCTAGCTCACCTCCTATGCACATGAGGTGTTCGATGAAATGTCTGAGCCACACTAGTTAATCTTTCTCCTCTCAAAACTCGACCTCCGAGCTCCATTTTCCCTGAGATTTGTCTAGGTTTAGCGGTCCGTCACGTCCCGTCCCCGTCTTCACCGCCGTCGATCGCCCGCGCCGATCTCGTCGCCAGCACCACCGTGGTGAGCCTCTTGTTCTTATTTTCTTTCTGAAAGGAAAAAAAATTCTTACTTTAGATAGATACTTGTCTAATTTTGTTACTTTTATTATTCCTTCTTATTACATAGTGCGATGGTTTTGGTATCCGCCCCCGTCGGCCCTCGTCCTGTCTATGATTCGGATGTGGTATATATTATCTTTTTATAACTATTTGGTTCATTTATTGTTTATGACAAATATGCCGACCAACGTGACATAGATTTTATTTATCTAGGAGGTGGTTGAACCGGAAATTCTAACCGACCCTATTGTCGAGAGGTTAAATTTAGTTGAAGAAGAAAACAATTACTTGAAGGAAAAAATAAAAAAAATTGAGGAGGAGAAGATGATATTGGAGTTGCATGTTGCGGATGTCGTCGATGATCACAAGATCAAGATGGATGCAATGCGCTTGAAGATTAGAAAGATTAGAAAATATGCCATTCATACCGAGGCTTGGTATCATTATGCCGTTGGATCAATTGTTACCTTGGTTGCGATTATGATCGCATTTGTTTTCGCATTGAAATGTTTTACATAGTTTCAATGTATGGTTTAATTAATTAGATGCTCTGGAGAGCTATATATATGTTGTTAGATGAGAACTATGTATGTACTTTGGTTTTAATGTGATGATGAACTTCTATTAATTTGGTCACTTAATTATCTATTCATGATGTTCTGTAATCGTTTTTGACACACTTAATTATATATAATGCACGCAGATGAACCGGCAATGGATGTACGGTGACAGACACACCTCCGAGTACATTAAGGGCGTGCATGATTTTCTCGAAGTGGCTGAGGCAAACAAGCAGAATGGTTTTATGTGTTGTCCATGCCCTATATGTGGGAATACGAAGTCTTACTCTGACCGGAAAATCCTTCACACCCACCTGCTTTACAAGGGTTTCATGCCACACTATAATGTTTGGACGAGGCACGGAGAAATAGGGGTTATGATGGAAGACGGCGAAGAAGAAGAGGATGATGACAACTATGTGCCCCCTGAATACGGTGATGCTGCAACGGGGGAAGCTGCTGAAGATCAAGAGGAACCAGACGATGTGCCCAATGATGCTGCAAGGGGGGAAGCTGCTGAAGATCAAGAGGAACCAGTGCCCTATGATGATGATCTCCGCCGGGTCATTGTCGATGCAAGGACGCAATGCGAAAGTCAAAAGGAGAAGCTGAAGTTCGATCGCATGTTAGAGGATCATAAAAAAGGGTTGTACCCCAATTGCGAAGATGGCAACACAAAGCTCGATACCATACTGGAATTGCTGCAGTGGAAGGCAGAGAATGCTGTGCCTGACAAAGGATTTGAGAAGCTATTGAAAATATTGAAGAAGAAGCTTCCAAAGGATAACGAATTGCCCGACAGTACATACGCAGCAAAGAAGGTCGTATGCCCTCTAGGATTGGAGGTGTAGAAGATACATGCATGCCCTAATGACTGCATCCTCTACCGCGGTGCGTACAAGGATCTGAACGCATGCCCGGTATGCGGTGCATTGCGGTATAAGATCAGACGAGATGACCCTGGTGATGTTGACGGCGAGCCCCCCAGGAAGAGGGTTCCTGCGAAGGTGATGTGGTATGCTCCTATAATACCACGGTTGAAACGTCTGTTCAGAAACGAAGAGCATGCCAAGTTGATGCGATGGCACAGTGAGGACCGTAAGAAAGACGGGAAGTTGAGAGCACCCGCTGACGGGTCACAGTGGAGAAAAATCGAGAGAAAGTACTGTGCTGAGTTTGCAGCTGACCCAAGGAACGTATGGTTTGGTTTAAGCGCGGATGGCATTAATCCTTTCGGGGAGCAGAGCAGCAATCACAGCACCTGGCCCGTGACTCTATGTATGTATAACCTTCCTCCTTGGATGTGCATGAAGCGGAAGTTCATTATGATGCCAGTTCTCATCCAAGGCCCTAAGCAACCCGGCAACGACATTGATGTGTACCTAAGGCCATTAGTTGAAGAACTTTTACAACTGTGGAATGGAAACGGTGTACGTACGTGGGATGAGCACAAACAGGAGGAATTTAACCTGCACGCGTTGCTGTTTGTAACCATCAACGATTGGCCCGCTCTCAGTAACCTTTCAGGACAGACAAACAAGGGATACCACGCATGCACACACTGTTTAGATGACACCGAAAGTATATACCTGGACAAATGCGGGAAGAATGTGTACCTGGGCCATCGTCGATTTCTTCCGACCAACCATCAATGTCGAAAGAAAGGCAAGCATTTCAAAGGCGAGGCAGATCACCGGAAGAAGCCCGCCATGCGTACCGGTGATCACGTACTTGCTATGGTCAATGATTTACACGTAATCTTTGGAAAGGGTCCCGGCGGACTAGCTGTTCCGAATGACGCTAGGGACGCGCACCCATGTGGAAGAAGAAATCTATATTTTGGGACCTACCCTACTGGAAAGAGCTAGAGGTCCGCTCTTCAATCGACGTGATGCACGCGACGAAGAACCTTTGTGTGAACCTGCTAGGATTCTTGGGCGTGTATGGGAAGACAAAAGATACACCTGAGGCACGGGAGGACCTGCAACGTTTGCACGAAAAAGACGGCATGCCTCCGAAGCAGTATGAAGGTCCTGCCAGCTACGCTCTTACGAAAGAAGAGAAAGAAATCTTCTTTGAATGCCTGCTCAGTATGAAGGTCCCGACTGGCTTCTCGTCGAATATAAAGGGAATAATAAATATGCCAGAGAAAAAGTTCCAGAACCTAAAGTCTCATGACTGCCACGTGATTATGACGCAACTGCTTACGGTTGCATTGAGGGGGCTTCTACGGGAAAACGTCCGATTAGCCATTGTGAAGCTATGTGCATTCCTCAATGCAATATCTCAGAAGGTGATCGATCCAGAAATCATACCAAGGCTAAGGAGGGATGTGGCGCAATGTCTTGTCAGTTTCGAGCTGGTGTTTCCACCATCCTTCTTCAATATCATGACCCACGTCCTAGTTCATCTAGTCGACGAGATTGTCATTCTGGGGCCCGTATTTCTACACAATATGTTCCCCTTTGAGAGGTTCATGGGAGTCCTAAAGAAATATGTCCGTAACCGCGCTAGGCCAGAAGGAAGCATCTCCATGGGCCATCAAACAGAGGATGTCATTGGGTTTTGTGTTGACTTCATTCCTGGCCTTAAGAAGATAGGTCTCCCTAAATCGCGGTATGAGGGGAGACTGACTGGAAAAGGCACGCTTGGAGGGGACTCAATAATATGCAGGGACGGATATTCTTGGTCTCAAGCACACTACACAGTTCTACAGAACTCTACCTTGGTGACCCCGTATGTCGATGAACACAAGAACAGTCTGCGCTCCAAACACCCGGAGCAGTTGTGACGACTGGATTACATGTGAACACATCAGGACTTTCAGCAATTGGTTGGAAACACGTCTCAGAGGTGACACCACTGTTTGTGATGAGTTGTACTCGTTGTCCAGGGGACCATCTTCGACTGTATTGACTTACAAAGGATACGAGATAAATGGGAATACATTTTACACGATCGCCCAAGATCAAAAGAGCACCAACCAAAACAGCGGTGTCCGCTTTGATGCAGCAACCGAGAGGGGAAAGGACACATATTATGGTTACATAATGGACATATGGGAACTTGACTACGGACATGATTTTAAGGTCCCTTTGTTTAAGTGCAAATGGGTCAATCTGTCAGGAGGCGGGGTACAGGTAGACCCACAGTACGGAATGACAACAGTGGATCTGAACAATCTTGGGTACACTGACGAACCGTTCGTCCTAGCCAATGATGTGGCACAGGTTATCTATGTGAAGGACATGTCTACCAGACCGAGAAAAAGAAAAGATAAGGAAGCGAATACATCATACGATGAGCCAAAGCGCCACATAGTTCTTTCAGGAAAAAGGGACATTGTGGGAGTGGAGGGCAAGACAGACATGTCTGAAGATTATGAAAAGTTTCATGAAATTCCTCCCTTCAAAGTCAAGGCTGACCCAAGCATCCTGATAAACGATGAAGATTATCCATGGTTACGGCGCAATAAGCAAATGACACAAGCGAAGAAAAAGTGAAGACTTTCTCCCGCAACTATTATGATGATACCATGCCAACTTTGTAACAGACGAGTATGATACCATTGTCCGTTTTGTACACGAAGTGCATCTAGTTTTTGCCGTAACCCTCTCAACTTTTCTTGCACATGCTATGTGGATGAAATGATGATACCATGCCAACTTTCAACCTTTTCAGAGTTCATTTGAAATGCTTTTCAATTTTAGGGTCTTATAGCTCAAAATAATTAGTAAATGCATGAAAAATAACAAATGAAGTCAGAAAGGGTTGAAAATTGATGAGATGTGGCTTTGAATGGTGCATTTTGAACACACAAAAAGTCAGGAGTTCAAATAAGTTTAAAAAAATGAAATCCCTTTGTAACAGACGAGTTTCCGTATGAAATCCTGATACTTCGAAAGAGATTGTCCGTTTTGTACACGAAGTGCATCCAGTTTTTGCCGTAACCCTCTCAACTTTCTTGCACATGCTATGTGGATGAAATGATGATACCATGCCAACTTTCAACCTTTTCAGAGTTCATTTGAAATGCTTTTCAATTTTAGGGTCTTATAGCTCAAAATAATCAGTAAATGCATGAAAAATGGTGCATGAAAAATAACAAATAAAATAAATAAGTAATTAGAAACAAAATAATATAAACTTTAATAAAATATATAAGTAGAAACAAAATAAAATAAACTTTAATAACATAAATAAAATTTATGAAACTAAAATTATCAAAGTATTTTCTGTTCAAAACATTATAAGCAACCTCTAGTATTATTGAAACTAAAATTATATAAAATTGATGCAACTAAAATTATCGAAGTATTTTCTGTTCAAAATCATTGAAAGCAAAAATAATTTTCATAAAGAACTTTTTTTGTTAGAAACTTTAATAGCAAAAAGAATTATCATAAAGTAAAATAAATAAGTAATTAGAAACAAAATAAAATAAAATAAATAAGTTTTTTGTTGTAAGTAGAAACAAAACAAAATAAATAAAGCAAAAAAGAAAACAAAAAAACAGGGAAAAAATAAAAATTATGCCACCTACTGGGCCACCACGGCCTGAATACGACTAGAAACCCATCCATGGGCCAGGATTCAGGCCCGCAGAAGGCCCAGTAGGCCCACAGGCATGTACAGAGAGGTTGGGCCCGTAAGCCTGGTTTAGAGAGGAGCTCGACAGCTCAGGCGCACCGCACCTTATAAACAGGTGCGGCTCTCTCTCAGCTAGCGAGGTGGGACTAAACTCCCACCACCACGCCGCTGTGCAAGGCCATTGGTCCCGGTTGGTGGCACGAACCGGGACCAATGCCCCCTTTGGTCCCGGTTCGTGGCACCAACCGGGACCAATGCCCCCCCTTTAGTCCCGGTTGGTGCCACCAACCGGGACCAAAGGCCGCCGCTTCCCGCCCTTTGGGCTGCTGAAAAGAGGCCTTTGGTCCCGGTTGGTGGCACCAACCGGGACTAAAGGGGGCATTAGTCCCGGTTGGTGCCACGAACCGAGACTAATGCTTGGACTATATATCAAACACTTGTGAAAATTTTCAGTTTTCATCGCCAGTTGCCTCCCCCCGCCGTCAGGCTGCTCCACCTCGCCGTCTACGCCGCCGCCAACGCCGTCGCCTCCCCGAGCCCGCGCCGTCCTCGTCGCCGGCATCCCTGAGCCCGCCGTCCTCGTCGTCCCCGTCGCCGCGTGCCTCCCCGAGCCCACCCCTCCACGTCCCTGTCGCCGCCTGCCGTCCCGAGACCGCCGTCCCCGTCACCGCGTGCCGCCCCGAGCCCGCCGTCCTCGTCGCCGGACTCCTGCCATCGCCGCCCCCCTCGAAGTGAGCCCCCCTTTCCCATGGTCCCGATCGAGCGCCGCTCTTGCGCCCGAGTGCCCCTTGCTCTCTGCCGCCCCTGCTCCATGGTCGCCGCCGGCCCCGACGCATTGAAGAGCAGAAGGAGAGGAGAAGGAGAGGAGAGGAGAAGGAGTGGAGCAGCAGCAAGACGCCGTCCAATTTTCTGAATTTTTTTACAGATATGAACAGTGCATATAGAGGGTGTTTGATCAAATGCTAGATGGCTTTGGGCATTTTTAGAATTTATGATATTTTTAGAATGTGCTAAATATGTCAAAAAATGTTTTTTTGTTCATATACAGAAAGTTTTTATATATGACTATGGATATATGAGCAATGATGATCCATGGATGTATGCATTGATATATATGAGAAACGATGTTCATAGAATATTTACCAAGTATATATGTATTTTTGTTCATAGCATTTTTTTCCATTTATATATGTATGTGGCTATAGATGGATATATATGAGAAATGATGATCCATGGAAAAGTTTTATATATGCAAAAGTTACATTTTTAGAAAAGTTTTATATATCTAGCTAGGAAAGGAAGAAGAAGAAAAAGAAGGAGAGGAAAAAGGAAAATAAGAAGAGGAAGAAAGGAGAAGAAGAGGAGAGGAAGAAGAGGAGAAATAAATAAGAAGAGGAAAAAGAAGAAAAAGAAGAGGAGAAGAAGAAAGGAATAGAAGAGAAGAAGAAAAAATAGAAAAAATTCTATTTTTTCTTCTTCTCTCCTCTATTCCTTTCTTCTTCTCCTCTTTTTTTCTTCTTTTTTTCTTCGATCTTCTCCTCTATTCCTTTCTTCTTCTCCTCTTTTTATTTCTTCTTCGTTTTCTTATGTTTTATCGGGTCTGTCGTCGTCGATATACCCCTCTCCCGATAACTTCAACACGAGGGGGGGTCGATATACCCCCTCCCCGATAATATTATTTTCCCATGTACGTATGTCGTCGTTGTCGATATAACCCCCTCCCGATAACTTCAACACGTGGGGGGGGTCGATATACCCCCTCCCCGATAACATTATTTTCCCATGTATGTATGTCGTCGTTGTCGATATATATAACTCCCTCCCAGATAACTTCGACATGATGGACGGTCGATATTTATACCCCCTCTCGACCGTGATAACTTATACCACGGGAGCACCCCCCGGCCCTCTCGCTCGACCAAAACTCTCGAGGACACCCAAACCCTAGAAAAAAACGATGTCGGTCTCCTACCCCCTCCCGCCGCGCCCCTACCCTTGAAGCGTTGCCGAGGCCACCCCAAACCCGGAATAAGCTAGGTCTACGTTTGCACTAATATATCCACCTGCTGTCATGTTTGTGTAATAATTGCCATGTTGTAATATTTGCAGAAACAATGGAGCACGGACGAGACGAGCAAGCAGAAGAGGTGTTGGGGGACATAATCTTAGCCGGAGGTGATATCTTGTCGTATCTTAACGACAATGATGGTCTGGAAGAACAGGGTGAAGAAGCAGGCTACGGTGATCGAAGAGTGGAGGAGGAAAGACATGATTATGATGGCTCCGGTGACCCAATGCTGGTGCAAGAAGGAGCCCGTGGTGACGGCTCCGGTGACCGAACAGAGTCCGGCCAGGTAAATATATTAGTTAAGCCTGTGCTGACTAGCTAATTGATGCATTCATTGTTTTGGTATGTACACATATTAATTAACACTCGTCTTTCTTCTTTTTTCTAGCCCTCCGGATCGAGCACAACTTCGGTAAAGAGACGAGGCCCGAAGAGAAAGTTGCGCTCGGATGAAAGGTTTGAGATCACAGCAATCGCGCGCGACGGCCAACCGATTGAACCCATCCGGACAAAGGATGCATTTGCTGCTCAGTGCGGGGTTCTAGTTAGGGACAAGATCCCGATCAGCATCCAGCAATGGTATAAGCCTAAGAAGGAAGACCCTGAGGTGTCTTATGTCAATGATATGCAGAAAGATGATCTTTGGACTGAGCTGAAGGCAAATTTCACCCTACCGCCAGAGGAGGATCCGGAGAAGCCAGTTAAAGAGCAATTAATCAAGTCTCATGCTCTTAAGAAGATGGCAGACCTATTCAGGAGGTGGAAGAATGAGCTGAAAACGTTTGTCGACAAAGAAGAGACACCAGAATTCATCGGCCGGTATGAGAAGATCAGAGATCACTGGCCCGCATTTGTGGCCCACAAGACATCGGAAAAGAGTAAGAAGATGTCAGCGACAAACAAGAAGAATGCTGCGAAGAAGAAGCTTCACCATCGCACGGGGTCAGGTGGCTACCTCAAAGCCCGGCCTAAGTGGGCCAAGGCTGAGAATGATCTGCTTGAAAAAGGGATCGAACCACAGACAATGAACTGGACAGACCGTTGCCGGACTTGGTTCTTCGGGGCTGGCGGAACCTTGGACCCTGTATCAGGGAGGTGCGTTTGGACGAACGAGCTTTTGAGAATACCAGTCAAGAAGATTCAGCAATATATCGATGCAGCGCAGGAAGGGACGTTCGTTCCAGACAGAGAGAACGACGAGCTCACAATGGCCCTCGGGAATCCTGAGCACCCTGGACGGACACGAGGCACGCCAGGCTCCGTTCCGTGGAAGGCTGGTTTTCCGGACGCAGGCGGTTACAAAAGCCAGGAGAGGAGGAAAAAATGGAGCAGACCCAAATTCAGAAGCTGCACGAAAGGGTTCAAGCGCTAGAGGAACGAGACGGCAATCGACATGCCGAAACTACCCCCGAAGCTACCCCGCCATCTCAGCGGAGAAGCAGCGTGGCTTCCACCGAGCTGCTTCAGCCGGAGCATGTCTTGACGGCTCCTGCTAGCTACCCCGTGGATGCTATCACGGAGTCTCAACATTGCCACCTTATGGCGGAATGGCAGAACTTCAAAGTCAAGGCGGCTGTTGGCTCTGTTTTACCTCCTGAACCCGGCGCAACCTACCACTGCCGGCCGATTCCAGAAGGATATGCTAGGGTGATGGTGGATGAAATAACGGAGGGATTTGAGGACCTCCAGCTTGACCACCCTACCGGTGAAGGGGAGACTCGGCTGGGTTTAGCTCTGAAGACTCCGTGCCTATGGCGGAAGGAGCTCATTAACCTTCCGAACTGGACGCCTCCGGCGAGTAAGGGCACTCCGCCGCCGCCTCCTCCTCCGGCGAGTGATCAGGGCACTCAGCCTCCTTCTCCGGCGCGTGGCGGCACTCCGCCTCCTCCTCCGGCGAGTGATCAGGGCACTCATCAGCCTCCTTCTCCGGCGCGTGGCGGCACTCCGCCTCCTTCTCCGCCCGCGCCGGCGTGCCAGAGCAGCCAGCCTCCTCCTTCTCCGCCTCGTCAGCAAGGGCGGAAGAGACCCGCCGCCGCTCCGGCTGCTCCGGCGCGTCGTAGTCCTTCTCCTCCGCCTCGTAAGCAAGGAAAGAAGACAGCCGCAGCCGCTCCGTCTGCTCTGCCGGCGTCTAGCAGTACAGCTGCCAGAGGCGGGAGGCAATACAGATTCGGTCCTTCTCTGAAGACTCCAGAGAAGTTACCATACGAGAGGACCGAGGAGGAGAACGCGAAGATCGTGCGAGCCGAAGTGAAGAACTTCTTTGAAGGGGTGAAAGCAAAGAAACATCCACCTCCGGAGGAGAAGGTAGATCCGGTGAAAGCGAAGCGCACTCTGGATGCCCTGACAAAACCACCAAAGTCTCCGCCGAAAGGCAACTATGAGCGCATTATTGCAAAGACATTTGTCGAAGCGGAGCGGTCGGGAAGTACTGTCAGTGATCAAAGGTTAAAAGAACGACGAGCTGGGAAAAAAATTGCCCAGCTCGGCGAACAAGCGAACCAATCGTGCCCCCCGCTCAAGGTGTCTAAAGACATCGTCGCTAATGATCCGAGGATGGTGGCCGGTTATAGCAATCTTGGAGATTACCTGCCCGACGATGTACATTATGAAATCATGGAGGTGGACGAACACAAATACCATTACGGGAAGCCTCTCGTCAAAGATGAAAGATCTCTAACAACGATGATGCGAAGATTACATGATTGGTACATGAAAACCTGCAGAGAGTCTGATGGGATGAATACTTTGACGCTGAGAGTTAAACCGGAGCATGACCTCGTTGGAATTGAACTGCTGAATGTTCCATTTGAGGAGTTCTTCCAGTTTTTCAATCAAAAGGCCCTCGATAAATCAACGATCACTTGCTACTGTCTGTAAGTAGTACTACTTCTGTCATTAAGTCTCTCTATATAGGTCAGCTCTTTCATTGCATGTATTTATAATTATCCTCACTATATTATGCAGATTGAAGATCGCCGAATTGAAGAAAAGACAAATCGGTGATATTGGGTTCATTAACACAAATCTCATAGATGCATATACGGTTGAAAAACATGCCAAAGAAGCCGAGGCCAACTTGCTACGATCGTTGGTATTAAATCAAAACAAAGATATAATACTCTTTCCTTACAACTTCAAGTGAGTGTTACTGTCTTGTGCATATTCGGTTTCCCTTATTAGTCCAGGTTATGGTAATGTAATTGATGACTTATGCATGCATGCGCAGCTTCCACTATATTCTCCTAGAGATTAAGCTTGAGCAGGGAGTAGTAACCGTCTTAGACTCGAGACGAAAAGATCCCCAGGACTATGCGGACATGACTCAAATGCTCGAGAAGTAAGTTAAATCGATCATTATCCACCATATCAGCAACTTTGTTCATTTCCTGATATCAAGTAATTGTTTTCTTTGTCTGGCAGGGTTTGGAGAAAATTCACCACAAAAGCTCCGGGACTGCCGAAGAAGCTGCAATTTAGACACCCGAAAGTAAGTACTATAGTAGCATGTTCCGCACATCTCCTAGTGATTCAAGCGCTAGTTTCATCAATACCATTTAGCATGCTTGCTTATCAGTTAGATTGACCTCTATTTCTTGTAAAGTGGTTGTGGCAGGAACAAGGGAATGATTTCTGTGGATACTACGTTTGCGAGTCTATCCGCCACACGACCTGTGAGCGGGGCTACTCTGACGAACAATATGAAGTGCGTAAGCAATAATATTCACAATTTTATTTTATTACCATCATTTGTGTCGAGTTTCATTTATTCATATATATATGTATTGACCCCCTTCTTCAAATTAGATGTTTCGGATGCGGGATGAACTCCTAGCAGAAGATCGTATGCGAGCAATTCAAGAGGAATTGGCGGCATTCTTCCTTGACCACGTGATCGCTGAAAACGGAGAATACTATGTGGACCCTGTGTTCTTACAATTTAATTAGGAGATTATATTGTAAGAGATAATTATTGTATATATGTAGCCGGTAGTGTCAGATAGATATACGAGAACTTGTTGTTCGACCAATCTCTCGGAGAAGGAGAGGTGGTCGATATCACTTCTCTCTGTATGCATATGTTCATGACGATCTTCTGTTTCCTTCATTTGCTTACTAGCTAGCGTGTCTAGTCCTCTCCATACGTATATAGTACGTAGCGTCGACCAAGCACGGAGATAAGAGAGGACACTTCTCTCTATTAATTAGCTAGCTAACACAATATATGAAACACCTAAATTAACCCCCCAAAACCCCCCAACCCCCCCCCCCTTTCAAAAAAAACAAAAACCCCAGCCCCTGAAATGCTGACGCGTGGATGCCTATTGGTCCCGGTTGGTGACACCGACCGGGACAAAAGGCCCTGCCTATTGGTCCCGGTTGGAGGCACCAACCGGGACCAAAGGCCCCCCTGCCTGGGCTGGCAGCAGCGGCCACGTGGAGGACCTTTTGTCCCGGTTCGTGTAAGAACCGGGACTAAAAGTTTAGGGCTTTAGTAACGACCCTTTAGTCTCGGTTCGAAAACCGGGACAAAAGGCCCTTACAAACCGGGGTAAAAGCCCCTTTTCCTACTAGTGTTCTTCAATCACTGCCACCAAGCTACAAGAGCTTCGTGATGAACTATAACATGCAAGGGATGGATAAGACAATTCCCGAGCTCTTCGCAATGCTAAAGGCTGCGGAGGTAGAAATCAAAAAGGAGCATCAAGTGTTGATGGTCAATAAGACCACCAGTTTCAAGAAAAAGGGCAAAGGGAAGAAGAAGGGGAAGTTCAAGAAGAACAGCAAGCAAGTTGCTGCTCAGGAGAAGAAACCCAAGTCTGGACCTAAGCCTGAGACTAGGTGCTTCTACTGCAAGCAGACTGGTCACTGGAAGCGGAACTGCCCCAAGTATTTGGCGGATAAGAAGGATGGCAAGATGAACAAAGGTATATGTGATATACATGTTATTGATGTGTACCTTACTAATGCTCGCAGTAGCACCTGGGTATTTGATACTAGTTCTGTTGCTAATATTTGCAACTCGAAACAGGGACTACGGATTAAGCGAAGATTGGCTAAGGACGAGGTGACGATGCGCGTGGGAAATGGTTCCAAAGTCGATGTGATCGCGGTCGGCACGCCACCTCTACATCTACCTTCGGGATTAGTTTTAGACCTGAATAATTGTTATTTGGTGCTAGCGTTGAGCATGAACATTATATCTGGATCTTGTTTGATGCGAGACGGTTATTCATTTAAATCAGAGAATAATGGTTGTTCTATTTATATGAGTAATATCTTTTATGGTCATGCACCCTTGAAGAGTGGTCTATTTTTGTTGAATCTCGATAGTAGTGATACACATATTCATAATATTGAAACCAAAAGATGCAGAGTTGATAATGATAGTGCAACTTATTTGTGGCACTGCCGTTTAGGTCATATCAGTGTAAAACGCATGAAGAAACTCCATACTGGCGGACTTTTGGAACCACTAGATTATGAATCACTTGGTACTTGCGAACCGTGCCTCATGGGCAAGATGACTAAAACGCCGTTCTCCGGAACTATGGAGCGAGCAACAGATTTGTTGGAAATCATACATACAGATGTATGTGGTCCGATGAATATTGAGGCTCGGGGCGGATATCGTTATTTTCTCACCTTCACAGATGATCTGAGCAGATATGGGTATATATACTTAATGAAACATAAGTAAGACGTACGACTACATCAACCGCATTGTGCTAACGCTTCCGCTTTCGGTCTACGAGGGTACGTGGACAACACTCTCCCCTCTCGTTGCTATGCATCACCATGATCCTGTGTCTGCGTAGGAATTTTTTTGAAATTACTACGTTCCCCAACAGTGGCATCAGAGCCTGGTTTTATGCGTAGATGTTATATGCATGACTAGAACATAAGTGAGTTGTGGGCGATATAAGTCATACTGCTTACCAGCATGTCATACTTTGGTTCGGCGGTATTGTTGGATGAAGCGGCCCGGACCGACATTATGCGTACGCTTATGCGAGACTGGTTTTACCGCCGTGCTATGCACACAGGTGACTAGCAGGTGTCAGTTTCTCCAACTTTAGTTGAACCAAGTGTGGCTACGCCCGGTCCTTGCGAAGGTTAAAATAGCACCAACTTGACAAACTATCGTTGTGGTTTTGATGCGTAGGTAAGAACGGTTCTTGCTCAGCCCGTACCAGCCACGTAAAATTTGCAACAACAAAGTAGAGGACGTCTAACTTGTTTTTGCAGGGCATGTTGTGATGTGATATGGTCAAGGCATGATGCTATATTTTATTGTATGAGATGATCATGTTTTGTAACCGAGTTATCGGCAACTGGCAGGAGCCATATGGTTGTCGCTTTATTGTATGCAATGCAAACGCCCTGTAATGCTTTACTTTATCACTAAGCGGTAGCGATAGTCGTAGAAGTATAAGTTGGCAAGACGACAACGATGCTACGATGGAGATCAAGGTGTTGCGCCGGTCATGATGGTGATCATGACGGTGCTTCGGAGATGGAGATCACAAGCACAAGATGATGATGGCCATATCATATCACTTATATTGATTGCATGTGATGTTTATCTTTTATGCATCTTATCTTGCTTTGATTGATGGTAGCATTATAAGATGATCTCTCACTAAATTTCAAGGTATAAGTGTTCTCCCTGAGTATGCACCGTTGTGAAAGTTCTTCGTGCTGAGACACCACGTGATGATCGGGTGTGATAGGTTGTACGTTCAAATACAACGGGTGCAAAACAGTTGCACACGCGGAATACTCAGGTTAAACTTGACGAGGCTAGCATATAACAGATATGGCCTCGGAACACTGAGACCGAAAGGTCGAGCGTGAATCATATAGTAGATATGATCAACATAAATGATGTTCACCATTGAAACTACTCCATCTCACGTGATGATCGGACATGGTTTAGTTGATATGGATCACGTGATCACTTAGAGGATTAGAGGGATGTCTATCTAAGTGGGAGTTCTTAAGTAATATGATTAATTGAACTTTAATTTATCATGAACTTAGTCCTGGTAGTATTAGCATATCTATGCGGTAGATCAATAGCTCGCGATGTTGCTCCCCGTTTAATTTTATATGTTCCTAGAGAAAACTAAGTTGAAAGATGTTAGTAGCAATGATGCGGATTGGATCTGTGATCTGAGGTTTATCCTCATTGCTGCACAGAAGAATTATGTCCTTGATGCACCGCTAGGTGACAGACCTATTGCAGGAGCAGATGCAGACGTCATGAACGTTTGGCTAGCTCAATATGATGACTACTTGATAGTTTAGTGCACCATGCTTAACGGCTTAGAATCGGGACTTCAAAGATGTTTTGAACATCATGGACCATATGAGATGTTCCAGGAGTTGAAGTAGCAAATACCCGAGTTGAGAGATATGAAGTCTCCAACAAGTTCTATAGCTAAAAGATGGAGGAGAATAGCTCAAGCAGTGAGCATGTGCTCAGATTGTATGGGTACTACAATCGCTTGAATCAAGTGGGAGTTAATCTTCCAGATAAGATAGTGATTGACAGAATTCTCTAGTCACCATCACCAAGTTAGTAGAACTTCGTGATGAACTATAGTATGCAAGGGATAACATAGACGATTCCCGAGCTTTTCATGATGATGAAATCAGAAATCAAGAAAGAGCATCAAGTGTTGATGATTAACAAGACCACTAGTTTCAAGAAAAGGGCAAAGGGAAAGAAAGGGAACTTCATGTAGAACAGCAAGCAAGTTGCTGCTCAAGTGAAGAAGCCCAAGTTTGGACCTAAGCCTGAGACTGAGTGCTTCTACTGCAAAAGGACTGGTCACTGGAAGCAGAACTACCCCAGATAATTGGCGGATAAGAAGGATGGCAAAGTGAACAAAAGTATATTTGATATATATGTTATTGATGTGTACTTTACTAGTGTTTATAGCAACCCCTCAGTATTTGATACTGGTTTAGTTGCTAAGAGTAGTAACTTAAAACAGGAGTTGCAAAATGAACAGAGACTAGTTAAGGATGAAGTGACGATGTGTGTTGGAAGTAGTTCCAAGATTGATGTGATCATCATCGCACAATCCATATAACTTTCGGGATTAGTGTTGAACCTAAATAAGTGTTATTTGGTGTTTGCGTTGAGCATGAATATGATTGGATCATGTTTATTGCAAAACGGTTATTCATGTAAGTTAGAGAATAATTGTTGTTCTGTTTACATGAATAAAACCTTCTATGGTCATACACCCAATGAAAATGGTTTGTTGGATCTCGATCGTGGTGATACACATTTTCATAATATTGAAGCCAAAAGATGCAAAGTTAATAATGATAGTGCAACTTATTTGTGGCACTGCCGTTTAGGTCATATTGGTGTAAAGCGCATGAAGAAACTCCATGCTGATGGACTTTTGGAATCACTTGATTACGAATCACTTGATGCTTGTGAACCATGCCTCATGGCCAAGATGACTAAGACTCCGTTCTCCGGAACAATGGAGCGAGCAACTGACTTATTGGAAATAATACATACTGATGTATGCGGTCCGATGAGTGTTAAGGCTCGTGACAAGTATCGTTATTTTCTGACCTTCACAGATGATTTGAGCAGATATGGGTATATCTACTTGATGAAACACAAGTCTGAAACATTTGAAAAGTTCAAAGAATTTCAGAGTGAAGTGGAGAATCATCGTGACAAGAAAATAAAAGTTTCTACAATAAGATCGCAGAGATGAAATATTTGAGTTACGAGTTTGGCCTTCAGTTAAAACAATGTGAAATAGTTTCACTACTCACGCCACCTGGAACACCACAGTGTAATGGTGTGTCCGAATGTCATAACCGTACTTTATTAGATATGGTGCGATCTATGATGTCTCTTACCGATCTACCACTATCGTTTGGGGTTATGCATTAGAGACAGCTGCATTCACGTTAAATAGGGCACCATCTAAATCCGTTGAGACGACACCATATGAACTATGGTTTGGCAAGAAACCTAAGCTGTAGTTTCTTAAAGTTTGAGGTTGCAATGCTTATGTGAAAAAGTTTCAACCTGATAAGCTCAAACCCAAATCGGAGAAGTGCGTCCTCATAGGATACCCAAAAGAAAATGTTGGGTACACCTTGTATCACAGATCCGAAGGCAAGATATTCGTTGCTGAGAATGGATCCTTTCTAGAGAAGGAGTTTCTCTCGAAAGAAGTGAGTGGGAGGAAAGTAGAACTTGATGAGGTAACTGTACCTGCTCCCTTATTGGAAAGTAGTTCATCACAGAAATCTGTTCCTGTGACTACTACACCAATTAGTGAGGAAGCTAATGATGATGATCATGTAACTTCAGATCAAGTTACTACCGAACCTCGTAGGTAAACAAGAGTGAGATCCGCACCAGAGTGGTACGGTAATCCTGTTCTGGAGGTCATGTTACTTGACCATGATGAACCTACGAACTATGAGGAAGCGATGATGAGCCCAGATTCCGCGAAATGGCTTGAGGCCATGAAATCTGAGATGAGATCCATGTATGAGAACAAAGTATGGACTTTGATTGACTTGCCCAATGATCGGCGAGCCATTGAGATTAAATGGATCTTCAAGAAGAAGACAGACGCTGATAGTAGTGTTACTATCTACAAAGCTAGAATTGTCGCAAAAGGTTTTCGACAAGTTCAAGGTGTTGACTACGATGAGAGTTTCTCACTCGTATCTATGCTTAAGTCTGTCCGAATCATGTTAGCAATTGCCGCATTTTATGAAATCTGGCAAATGGATAAACAAAACTGCATTCCTTAATGGATTTATTAAAGCAGAGTTGTATATGATGCAACCAGAAGGTTTTGTCAATCCTAAAGGTGCTAACAAAATATGCAAGCTCCAGTGATCCATCTATGGACTGGTGCAAGCATCTCGGAGTTGGAATATACGCTTTGATAAGTTGATCAAAGGATATAGTTTTATACAGACTTGCGGTGAAGCCTGTATTTACAAGAAAGTGAGTGGGAGCACTACAGCATTTCTGATAAATATATGTGAAATGACATATTGTTGATCAGAAATAATGTAGAATTTTCTGGAAAGCATAAAGGAGTATTTGAAAGGAGTTTTTCAAAGAAAGACCTCGGTGAAGCTGCTTACATATTGAGCATCAAAGATCTATAGAGATAGATCAAGACACTTGATAAGTTTTTCAATGAGTGCATACCTTGACAAGATTTTGAAATAGTTCAAAATGGAACAGTCAAAGAAAGAGTTCTTGCCTGTGTTACAAGGTGTGAAATTGAGTAAGACTCAAAGCCCGACCACGGCAGAAGATAGAAAGAGAATGAAAGTCATTTCCTATGCCTCAGCCATAGGTTCTATAAAGTATGCCATGTTGTGTACCAGATCTATTGTATACCCTACCACTGAGTTTGGCAAGGGAGTACAATAGTGATCTAGGATTAGATCACTGGACAGCGGTCAAAATTATCCTTAGTGAAATAAGGATATTTTTCTCGATTATAGAGGTGACAAAAGGTTCGTCGTAAAGGGTTACGTCGATGCAAGTTTTTGACACTGATCCAGATGACTCTAAGTCTCAATCTGGATACATATTGAAAGTGGGAGCTATTAGCTAGAGTAGCTCCGTGCAGAGCATTGTAGACATAGAAATTTGCATACGGATCTGAATATGGCAGACCCGTTGACTAAACTTCTCTCACAAGTAAAACATGATCACACCTTAGTACTCTTTGGGTGTTAATCACATAGCGATGTGAACTAGATTATTGACTCTAGTAAACCCTTTGGGTGTTGGTCACATGACGATGTGAACTATGGGTGTTAATCACATGGTGATGTGAACTATTGATGTTAAATCACATGGCGATGTGATCTAGATTACTGACTCTAGTTCAAGTGGGAGACTGAAGGAAATATGCCCTAGAGGCAATAACAAAGTTATTATTTATTTCCTTATATCATGATAAATGTTTATTATTCATGCTAGAATTGTATTAACCGGAAACATGATACATGTGTGAATACATAGACAAACAGAGTGTCACTAGTATGCCTCTACTTGACTAGCTCGTTGATCAAAGATGGTTATGTTTCCTAGCCATAGACAAAGAGTTGTCATTTGATTAATGGGATCACATTAGGAGAATGATGTGATTGACTTGACCCATTCTGTTAGCTTAGCACTCGATCGTTTAGTATGTTGCTATTGCTTTCTTCATGACTTATACATGTTCCTATGACTATGAGATTATGCAACTCCCGTTTACCGGCGGAACACTTTGTGTGCTACCAAACGTCACAACGTAACTTGGTGATTATAAAGGTGCTCTACAGGTGTCTCCGAAGGTACTTATTGGGTTGGCGTATTTCGAGATTAGGATTTGTCTCTCTGGTTGTCGGAGAGGTATCTCTGGGCCCACTCGGTAATGCACATCACTATAAGCCTTGCAAGCATTGTATGAGTTAGTTGCGGGATGATGTATTACGGAATGAGTAAAGAGACTTGCCGGTAACGAGATTGAACTAGGTATTGAGATACCGACGATCGAATCTCGGGCAAGTAACATACCGATGACAAAGGGAACAACGTATGTTGTTATGCGGTTTGACCGATAAAGATCTCCGTAGAATATGTGGGAGCCAATATGAGCATCCAGGTTCCGCTATTGGTTATTGACCGGAGACGTGTCTCGGTCATGTCTACATTGTTCTCGAACCCATAGGGTCCACACGCTTAAAGTTCGATGACGGTTATATTATGAGTTTATGTGTTTTGATGTACCGAAGGTAGTTCGGAGTCCCGGATGAGATTAGGGACATGACGAGGAGTCTCGAAATGGTCGAGACGTAAAGATTGATATATTGGATGACTATATTCGGACATCGGAAAGGTTCCGAGTGATTCGGGTATTTTTCGGAGTACTGGAGAGTTACGGGAATTCGCCGAGGAGTATACGGGCCTTATTGGGCTTTAGGGGAAAGAGAGAGGAGAGGCTGCACGCTCCCCCAAGGCCTAGTCCGAATTGGACTAGGGGGAGGGGCTGCGCCCCCTCCTTCCTTCTCTTCTCTCTCCCCTTTCCTTGACTCCTACTCCTACTATTTGGAAGGGGGGAATCCTACTCCCGGTGGGAGTAGGACTCCTCCTAGGGCGCGCCATAGAGAGGGCCGGCCCTTCCCCTCCTCCACTCTTTTATATACAGGGAGGGGGGCACCCCTTGGAGACACAACAATTGATCATTGATCTTTTAGCCGTGTGCGGTGGCCCGCTCCACCATAGTCCACCTCGATAATATCGTAGCGGTGCTTAGGCGAAGCCCTGCGTCGGTAGAACATCATCATCGTCACCACACCGTCGTGCTGACGGAACTCTCCCTCAATAAGATTAATGTCATTTGATTAACGGGATCACATCATTAGGAGAATGATGTGATTGACTTGACCCATTCCGTTAGCTTAGCACACGATCGTTTAGTATTCTGCTATTGCTTTCTTCATGACTTATACATGTTCCTATGACTATGAGCTTATGCAACTCCCGTTTACCGGAGGAACACTTTGTGTGCTACCAAACGTCACAACGTAACTTGGTGATTATAAAGGTGCTCTACAGGTGTCTCCGAAGGTACTTGTTGGGTTGGCGTATTTCGAGATTAGGATTTGTCACTCCGATTGTCGGAGAGGTATCTTTGGGCCCACTCGGTAATGCACATCACTTAAGCCTTGCAAGCATTGCAAGTAATGAGTTCGTTACGGGATGATGTATTACAGAACGAGTAAAGAGACTTGCCAGTAACGAGATTGAACTAGGTATTGAGATACCGACGATCGAATCTCGGGCAAGTAACATACCGATGACAAAGGGAACAACGTGTGTTGTTATGCGGTCTGACCGATAAAGATCTTCGTAGAATATGTGGGAGCCAATATGAGCATCCAGGTGCCGCTATTAGTTATTGACCGGAGACGTGTCTCGGTCATGTCTACATAGTTCTCGAACCCGTAGGGTCCGCACGCTTAAAGTTTTGATGACAGTTATATTATGAGTTTATATGTTTTGATGTACCGAAAGTTGTTCGGAGTCCCGGATGTGATCACGGACATAACGAGGAGTCTCGAAATGGTCGAGACATGAAGATTGATATATTGGACGACTATATTCGGACACCGGAATGGTTCCGGGGGTTGTCGGATATATACCGGAGTACCGGGGGGTTACCGGAACCCCCCCGGAGGTTAGTGGGCCTCATGGGCCCAATTGGTGGAAGAGGAGAGGCAGCCAAGGGGCAGCCGCGCGCCCCTCCCCCTCCCACCCCAAGTCCGAATTGGAGAAGGAGGGGGCGGCGCCCCCCCTTTCCTTTACCCCCCCTCTCTCCTTCCCTCTCCACTCCTAATCCAACAAGGAAAAGGGAGGGAGTCCTACTCCCGGTGGGAGTAGGACTCCTCCTGGCGTGCCCCTCCTGGCCGGCCGCCTCTCCCCCCTTGCTCCTTTATATACGGGGGCAGGGGCACCCTAGAGAGACAACAATTGATCTATTGATGTTTTAGCCGTGTGCGGTGCCCCCCTCCACCATAGTCCACCTCGATAATACTGTAGCGGTGCTTAGGCGAAGCCCTGCGTCGGTAGAGCATCATCATCGTCACCACGCCGTCGTGCTGACGAAACTCTCCCTCAACACTCGGCTGGATCGGAGTTTGAGGGACGTCATCGGGCTGAACGTGTGCTGAACTCGGAGGTTTCGTGCGTTCGGTACTTGATCGGTCGGATCGTGAAGACGTACGACTACATCAACCGCGTTGTGCTAACACTTCCGCTTTAGGTCTACAAGGGTACGTAGACAACACTCTCCCCTCTCGTTGCTATGCATCACCATGATCTTGCGTGTGCGTAGAATTTTTTTTAAAATTACTACGTTCCCCAACAAGGCCTGATGACATGACCGAGGAGGAAAACGAAGCCGAAGTGAGGGCCCAATTGGACGCCCATTCTAGACCGAAACCGCCACCGCCACCAAAGGAGAAAGTGCCTCATAAAGTCGTTGACCACTTCATTCGTATGGCTAAAGCACCAGCTCCCAAGCCTAGGGACTCAGACTATGAGCGCCAAATCAAGAAGGGATATAAAGCATGAAATAATGAGTCGAGCTCGAGCTCCAGCCAATCAGCTATCAAAAAAGCGGGAAAATTGTCCCCCAGCTGGGAGAACAGGCGGTGCAATCGATCCCGCCGCTCATTGTACCAACACATGTGAGTACCGGCGTCGATCAGCTGGTAATAACTGACGCTCATAGAAGGATGGTTGAAGAGGCCCGTGTCACTATTTAACAACTCCTAGGGATCGAGCCCATGGATACGATTAGAGAGGAGGACGTAAAACGGAAATATGTCCGCGGCCAGCCTATGGTGAAGCCTGATTCTAACAACAAGAATGTATGAATTGCATCAGTGGTACATGAAAGAAGTCAAGACTACCAATCGAGAGTCCCTCATGGTGGAAGTACCTAAAGGCTATTACTACCATGAAAAAGCTCTGTGGGTTGAATTGTAAGAAATGTTTCAGTTATTCAATCAAGACGCACTCGACAAATCTACTGTCAGTTGCTATTGTTTGTAAGTGGTTTCTTTCTGTAATTAATTTAATTCTCCAGCTAGCTGTAGTGCTCGTTCTATTAATTATCGGTAATTATCCTCACTATATTCTCTTCTGTGGTATTATGCAGAATGAAGATGTGGGAAATGAAAAAAGTTGGACGCTATGAAATTGGGTTCATTGACCCAAATAGCATTAATGAAATGACATGGTCACAAGAATATGATCGACCACACGTAGAGAAAAGCTTGCTAGAGTTCTTGAAGCGCCTAAATGCATGTCCAGAAATACTACTTCCTTACAACTTTAAGTGGGTCACACTATCTTGTACTACAAATTTCGTTTTTGCTTACTAGCTAGATGATAATAAGTGTATAGGGTTTAGGGTAGTTGATGAGTTATGCACATGCCCTCTTAATTATATATGCAAACGTGTGTGCATGCAGATACAACTGGATCTTGTTAATCATTGAAGTTGACGAGGGAAAAGTTCAAGTACTGGACTCACTACTTACAAAAGATACTGACTACGAAATCTTGAAGGGGATGGTCAACAGGTAATTACAATCATTATCGAACTATATGTCGGCCTCTTTATAGTTTGCCATTTCCTGATATCAACTAATTAATTAATTAATAACTCATTTATTCATTTTCTTTGCCGGTGGGTAGGGCTTGGCAAAAGGTTATCAAACAGGTAGATGGTCAATGGAGAAAAGAGCTGAAATGGATCCGACCCAAGGTAATTAATTAAGTAGCTAGTACGAGCCAGCTACCATATCTTTTTAATTCTAGTTTCAATGCCATTAATTATCATGCTTTGACTAATTATTATCTGATTGAATTCTATTCAATTCTCGTAAAGGCCCTGAAGCAGGCGCTGGGAACTAATTTATGTGCGTTCTACGTTTGCGAGAACATTCGCATGATGACTACCGAAAGGACCAGAACCGATAGAGACCTCTGGGTACGTTTGCCAGAACACTATTCACAATTTTTACATCATTATCTCATATATATACACACAACTAATAATACATGTATATTTTGATCTCTTCTTTAAAGATGAAGGAGATGCGGGATCAGCTACTACCAAAGGCTCGTGTATGTGTGAATGGTGGTGCGAGACATTCGACGATATATATAATCGGTTCTACGAGAAATTCTATTTATATATATGCATAACGTGTATAATATGTAGTATCGTAAAATATCAGCAAATAAAAAAATTAAATAGAAAACACAAAACTAAAGGAAAAATGAAAAATAAAACAAAAACCCCCAAACCTTTTAGTACCGGTTGGTGTTACCAACCGGTACTAAAGGTCTCCCCACCCCCGGCGCTAGCTCGTGCCATGTGGTGGCCCTTTAGTGGCGGTTCGTGTTGAACCGGTACTAAAGGGGGGGCCTTTAGTCCCCACCCTTTAGTGCCGGTTACAGAGCCGGCACTAAAGGGCCTGACGAACCGGTGATACAACCCGGTTCTGCACTAGTGTTTGTAGCTCAGAGGCCTAACAAACAAGGACGAATGTAGTACCGACTTACAAGGGGAGCACCCAAGAGGCCCAGACAGGCGCGGTGCATCGCAGCTATGACAACACAAAGCAGTGACGTCGTGAAGTAATGTGCGCGAGTCCCTAGATCAGATCTATCAAGCTCTAGTATCATGGGACCGACCAAGGCGAGAAAAAGAAAAGGATAAAGCGGAGGTGCAACAACATCTTCCAGAGCCGGCAGTTCTCTACAAAAGTCGGCGTAGCAGTGACTCCTGCAGGTCCTCCTACACTCGAGGGGATCGAAGCAAATATTCTTCGTATGCATAAGGCCCCTCCTAATGCTTCACCTTGTACATGTGCTAAGGTTGTTATGTAGACTAGAAATATGATGTGGCAAGCTAATTAAAGCTAGGCATAGTGGAAAGTAACTTACACTAGTAACATACATGCTACCCTAGGCTATATTACTACCTACTCCCTCCGTGCAGTGAAAAGTGTACATAGAAAATTTTTAGAACAAATTATGGAGTGGAGTAAAATAAGCATTGAAAATATGCAAGCCACCATCCCTCTCCTTTTTAATTACCCAACCCCAATGAGTTAAGTATATGTAGAAATTAGGAAGGCCGTGTGTAGAATGTTATTGGTCTTGATTACCGTTTGATGAGAGAGAAATATTTTTCTACTTTACAGTACATTGGGAAGATAGAAGTACACTCTTTTGTGAGAAATTTTAAAGCATGTACACTCTTCACCGAACGGAGAGAGTACATAGTGGGTAGTAACATACTCCCTCTATTCCATAATATAGTGCGCCCACGCTTTTTGAGATTTAAATTTGACCATAAATTTAACCAACATGGGCGACTATGGCGGAAGTAAAAATTATATCATTGAATTCGTATTCGAAAGAAGTTTTCAATGGTACTCCCTCCATTTTTATTTACTCAACATATTAGAGTTGACTGAAGTCAAACTTTTTAAAATTTTGCATAAGTTTATAGAAAAGAATATAAATATTTACCATAATAAATTTATATGATGTGAAAGTACATTCAGTAATGAATCTAGTGTATTGATTTGTTATTGTACATGTTAATATTTTTGTTTATAAACTTTGTCAAAGTTTACAAAGCTTGACTTTGACCAAAAACTAATATGCTGAGTAAATAAAAACGGAGGGAGTATAGTTTTTACTTCCGCCGCAATCGTCCATGTTGGTTAAATTTATGGTCAAACTTAGATCTCAAAGGCGCACTATATTACAGAATGGAAGGAGTATGTGTGGTTTCATGCAAAGCTTCATATATTAGGTTATAGACTCGTATTGTTTTGGGATATGTAATGTTATGGTAACTAGCTAAGTTACTCAATTTATCTCTTTCTTCATTAACTAATTATTACATAGACAAATTTGCCAAGTTGGACCCGATGTTACTCTTGAAGTTACTCCTACTATGGCTAGTCTAAGAGGAGAGAGATGAGTGTGATGACCCCACAAAAAACAATGTCAAACACGTGTACCTAGGCAAAGCACTTCAATGAAAGAAGCCCACCAATGCATAAATAACTTAAATTGCTAAATCATTAAATGAAGCATGATTAGCTACAACAAGTTACTAACATCTTTGCATTGGGGCTTTAGTTGCTACTAAAGTCTTTAATATGCTTAGCATCTCATCTTAGGACCGATGCATTGGAAGATGCCTAAGAATCAAAAGGAATTGAGTGCCTCACCAAAGCATCAAGCAAAATCCATCGGAGGTCCTCTGTACTAGAACTCCCACCAGTAGTACTATTACTACCTTTCACGGGAATTGGCACGTGTACAAGTCCCGGGGCATGGCTAAAAAAATTCTCTCACATGAGGACAACAGTACCGAAAAGTAATACTCCCATATAAGAAGACCGCTGATCATCAGTACTATGTTTACTCCGGATGGGCCGTAACATTACCAGGTGCTATCTATTCGTATCTATTTTCTTAGCACATATTAATTCATCTGAGAATTACTACTCTGACTCGTATTATCTTATACGCAGGTCAACATGACACTAAAAAAGTGACATCAGGCTATCTGACGGACCACCACGCAGCCCGTTGCCTGTGGTACACTGAAGGCCACGCCTAAATCCGTCCCGCAGCGGGAGTGGTACTACTCTCCCTCTAGTACAACGAGTACTAGCACACTCGTTCGATCAGCCGAGTACAAGTACCAGCAATTTTCAACTGCGTCTGTTGAGTATGTTATTTGTGCATCTATATTGACTAGGTGCACCTCTCTAGTTTGTTGTATAGATTAAGTTAGAGGCCCCATCTTATACTTATATATACCGTGCACATTGCACCGAATCAATATATCATGCAATCATAATCTTTATATGGTACCAGTTTTTAGGTTCTGACCTAGTTTTCCGGCGCGCCGCCGCCGCCGCATCTCCCCTGCCGCCGCCTGTCCACTCCGCGACGCCGCCGCAGCTTTCCCCGCGAGCTGCCTGCGCGATCCCACGCGCCGCTCGCCTCCCGCGCGATCCCACGGGTCGCCGCTCGCTTCTCCCGTGCCCACTAGCGCCTCGCCTCCCGCGCGATCCCATGGGTGGCCGCTCGCTTTTCCCGCTAGCCGCCAGTGCCCGCTACCCGATCGCGCCTCGCTGCACGTATTCCGCCAGCCGCTACGCGCCAACGCCCGTCCCGTCTGATCGCCAGCACGTCGCACACATCGTCCGCTTGCCTCGCCAGCACCCGCTCGCCTCACAAGACGCTGCTGCCGCTGACCCGAGCCGCCGAGTCGCCTCGTCATGTCGTCCGTCACCTCCTCCGTGTCCACCAACTCCAACCCCCGTTCGCCGACGCCAACCCTCCCGATGTCAACGACATCCGCAGGCTCAACATCTTCGAGCGGGTGCCGGTTTGTCTCTCCCAGGCGGACTCCTCCGACCACACATGGAAGACGTACTTCTCCCTCGTGTTCCGGAAGTACCATCTCATGGACCACGTGGACGGCACCGTCGACTCCAGCCTCGTCCCCGAGTTTCATGACTGGTCCACCATCGACACCACGATCATCCGCTGGTTTTTCCTCACCATCACGCCCGACCTCTTCCAGACGGTCGTGACGGACGGTGATGATGCATGCGCCGTGTGGACCAAGCTGAACGGGCTCTTCACCGACAACAAGCTCCAGCGTCGCGTTTTTCTACAGCAAAAGTTCTTTGGGTGTCATCAGGACAACACCTCCATCGACGACTATTGTCGCCGCCTTAAGACTCTCGCAGACGAGCTTCGCGATATCGGCGCCAAGGTCGATGATGACCTCCTCCTTAGCACGCTCACCGCCAGGCTCAACGAGGACTTCGGCAACGTCGCGGGGAACCTCAGCCTCATCCCCAACCCGTCCTTCGCCAAGTTCGTTGCGTACCTCCGCTTGGAGGAGCGGCGGATGAAGCAGGTGAAGACGCGCGCCATCCACACCGCCCTCGTTGCCGGCACCACCCGCGGCGGGCCTCCGGGGCCTCCTGCTGCCCCGGCACCCCAGCAGCGTCATCAGGCGCCCTTCCCGGCTCCCCAGCAGCCGGGGCTCCTGCCACTGCCATACGGCCCGCCCGCGCCCCCCGCTCCTCCCGCTGAAAAGCGCCGCGGGGGCCGGCACGGTGGTCAGCAGCAGCAGCAGTTTCAGGCGTCGCAGCAGCTCCAGGTGCCGCCCCCATGGGCCTCCAGCTACAACCCCTGGACCGGTGTCGTCAATGCGTACACCATGCCGTTCCACGGGCTCCTGCACCGACGCTTCCCATGCCGCGCCCACCGGCGCACCAGGCATACTATGCGGCTCCGCAGCCGTACGGAGGATACCCACCGCCACAGATGAGCGGCGCCTACAGTCTCCCTGCGGCCCCGCCGCCGCCCTCGCCGGCCCCGCCGCCGGCACCTTGGGATCTGGCGCGCCTACTGTTGGGGAAAGTAGTAATTTCAAAAAAATTCCTACGCACACGCAAGATCATGGTGATGCATAGCATCGAGAGGGGAGAGTGTTGTCCACGTACCCTCGTAGACCGAAAGCGGAAGCGTTAGCACAACGCGGTTGATGTAGTCGTACGTCTTCACGATCCGACCGATCAAGTACCGAACGCACGGCACCTCCGAGTTCAGCACACGTTCAGCCCGATGACGTCCCTCGAACTCCGATCCAGCCGAGTGTTGAGGGAGAGTTTCGTCAGCATGGCGGCCTGGTGACGATGATGATGTTCTACCGACGCAGGGCTTCGCCTAAGCACCGCTACAGTATTATCGAGGTGGAGTGTGGTGGAGGGGGGCACCGCACACGGCTAAAAGATCAAACGATCAATTGTTGTGTCCTTGGGGTGCCCCCCTGCCCCTGTATATAAAGGAGCAAGGGGGAGGTGCGGCCGGCCAGGGAGGAGGCGCGCCAGGAGGAGGTGGGAGTAGGACTCCCTCCCTTCCTTGTTGGAATAGGAGAAGGGGGAAAGAGGTGGAGGAGAGGAAGGAAAGGGGGGGGCGCCGCCCCCCTCTCCTTGTCCTATTCGGACTAGGGGGAGGGGCACGCGGCCTTTGCCCTGGCCGCCTCTCCTCATCTCCACTAAGGCCCACTATGGCCCATTAACCCCCGGGGGGTTCCGGTAACCCCTCCGGTACTCCGGATAAAATCCCGATTTCACCCGGAACACTTCCGATATCCAAATATAGGCTTCCAATATATCAATCTTCATGTCTCGACCATTTCGAGACTCCTCGTCATGTCCGTGATCACATCCGGGACTCCGAACAACCTTCGGTACATCAAAACATATAAACTCATAATATAACTGTCATCGAAACGTTAAGCGTGCGGACCCTACGGGTTCGAGAACTATGTAGACATGACCGAGACACGTCTCCGGTCAATAACCAATAGCGGAACCTGGATGCTCATATTGGCTCCCACATATTCTACGAAGATCTTTATCGGTCAGACCGCATAACAACATACGTTGTTCCCTTTGTCATCGGTATGTTACTTGCCCGAGATTCGATCGTCGGTATCTCAATACCTAGTTCAATCTCGTTACCGGCAAGTCTCTTTACTCGTTCCGTAATACATCATCCCACAACTAACTCATTAGTTGCAATGCTTGAAGGCTTAAGTGATGTGCATTACCGAGAGGGCCCAGAGATACCTCTCCGACAATCGGAGTGACAAATCCTAATCTCGAAATACGCCAACCCAACAAGTACCTTTGGAGACACCTGTAGAGCACCTTTATAATCACCCAGTTACGTTGTGACGTTTGGTAGCACACAAAGTGTTCCTCCGGTAAACGGGAGTTGCATAATCTCATAGTCATAGGAACATGTATAAGTCATGAAGAAAGCAATAGCAACATACTAAACGATCGAGTGCTAAGCTAACGGAATGGGTCAAGTCATCACATCATTCTCCTAATGATGTGATCCCGTTAATCAAATGACAACTCATGTCTATGGCTAGGAAACATAACCATCTTTGATCAACGAGCTAGTCAAGTAGAGGCATACTAGTGACACTCATGTTTGTCTATAGTATTCACACAAGTATTATGTATCCGGTTAATACAATTCTAGCATGAATAATAAACATTTATCATGATATAAGGAAATAAATAATAACTTTATTATTGCCTCTAGGGCATATTTCCTTCGGTCTTCCACTTGCACTAGAGTCAATAATCTAGATTACACAGTAATGATTCTAACACCCATGGAGCCTTGGTGCTGATCATGTTTTGCTCGTGGAAGAGGCTTAGTCAACGGGTCTGCAACATTCAGATCCGTATGTATCTTGCAAATTTCTATGTCTCCCACCTGGACTAAATCCCGGATGGAATTGAAGTGTCTCTTGATGTGCTTGATTCTCTTGTGAAATCTGGATTCCTTCGCCAAGGCAATTGCACCAGTATTGTTACAAAGGATTTTCATTGGACCCGATGCACTAGGTATGACACCTAGATCAGATATGAACTCCTTCATCCAGACTCCTTCATTTGCTGCTTCCGAAGCAGCTATGTACCCTGCTAGATCCCGCCACGACGCTTTGTTTAGGACTACACCAACTGACAGCTCCACCATTCAATGTAAACACGTATCCGGTTTGCGATTTAGAATCGTCCGGATCAGTGTCAAAGCTTGCATCAACGTAACCATTTACGATGAGCTCTTTGTCACCTCCATAAACGACAAACATATCCTTAGTCCTTTTCAGGTATTTCAGGATGTTCTTGACCGCTGTCCAGTGATCCACTCCTGGATTACTTTGGTACCTCCCTGCTAAACTTATAGCAAGGCACACATCAGGTCTGGTACACAGCATTGCATACATGATAGAGCCTATGGCTGAAGCATAGGGAACATCTTTCATTTTCTCTCTATCTTCTGCAGTGGTCGGGCATTGAGTCTTACTCAACTTCACACCTTGTAACACAGGCAAGAACCCTTTCTGTGCTTGATCCATTTTGAACTTCTTCAAAACTTTGTCAAGGTATGTGCTTTGTGAAAGTCCAATTAAGCGTCTTGATCTATCTCTATAGATCTTGATGCCCAATATAGACGCAGCTTCCCCGAGGTCTTTCATTGAAAAACTCTTATTCAAGTATCCCTTTATGCTATTCAGAAATTCTCTATCATTTCCAATCAGCAATATGTCATCCACATATAATATTATAAATGCTAAGAGCTCCCACTCACTTTCTTGTAAATACAGGCTTCTCCAAAAGTCTGTACAAAACCAAATGCTTTGATCACACTATCAAAGCGTTTATTCCAACTCCGAGAGGCTTGCACCAGTCCATAAATGGATCGCTGGAGCTTGCACACTTTGTTAGCTCCCTTTGGATCGACAAAACCTTCTGGTTGCATCATATACAACTCTTCTTCCAGAAATCCATTCAGGAATGCAGTTTTGACATCCATTTGCCAAATTTCATAATCATAAAATGCGGCAATTGCTAACATGATTCGGACAGAGTTAAGCATCGCTACGGGTGAGAAGGTCTCATCATAGTCAATCCCTTGAACTTGTCGAAAACCTTTTGCAATAAGTCGAGCTTTATAGACAGTAACATTACCGTCAGCGTCAGTCTTCTTCTTGAAGATCCATTTATTCTCAATGGCTTGCCGATCATCGGGCAAGTCAACCAAAGTCCACACTTTGTTCTCATACATGGATCCCATCTCAGATTTCATGGCCTCAAGCCATTTTGCGGAATCTGGGCTCACCATCGCTTCTTCATAGTTCGTAGGTTCGTCATGGTCTAGTAACATAACCTCCAGAACAGGATTACCGTACCACTCTGGTGCGGATCTTACTCTGGTTGACCTACGAGGTTCAGTAATAACTTGATCTGAAGTTCCATGATCATCATCATTAACTTCCTCACTAATTGGTGTAGGCATCGCAGAAACCGGTTTCTGCGATGAACTACTTTCCAATAAGGGAGCAGGTACAATTACCTCATCAAGTTCTACTTTCCTCCCACTCACTTCTTTCGAGAGAAACTCCTTCTCCAGAAAGATTCTGAATTTAGCAACAAAAGTCTTGCATTCAGATCTGTGATAGAAGGTGTACCCAACAGTCTCCTTTGGGTATCCTATGAAGACACATTTCTCCGATTTGGGTTTGAGCTTATCAGGTTGAAGTTTTTTCACATAAGCATCGCAGCCCCAAACTTTAAGAAACGACAACTTTGGTTTCTTGCCAAACCACAGTTCATAAGGCGTCGTCTCAACGGATTTAGATGGTGCCCTATTTAACGTGAATGCGGCCGTCTCTAAAGCATAACCCCAAAACGATAGCGGTAAATCAGTAAGAGACATCATAGATCGCACCATATCTAGTAGAGTATGATTACGACGTTCGGACACACCATTATGCTGTGGTGTTCCGGGTGGCGTGAGTTGCGAAACTATTCCGCATTGTTTCAAGTGAAGACCAAACTCATAACTCAAATATTTTCCTCCATGATCAGATCGTAGAAACTTTATTTTCTTGTTACGATGATTTTCAACTTCACTCTGAAATTCTTTGAACTTTTCAAATGTTTCAGACTTATGTTTCATTAAGTAGATATACCCATATCTGCTTAAATCATCTGTGAAGGTGAAAAAATAACGATATCCGCCACGAGCCTCAACATTCATCGGACCACATACATCTGTATGTATGATTTCCAACAAATCTGTTGCTCTCTCCATAGTTCCAGAGAACGGAGTTTTAGTCATCTTGCCCATGAGGCATGGTTCGCAAGTACCAAGTGATTCATAATCAAGTGGTTCCAAAAGTCCATCAGTATGGAGTTTCTTCATGCGCTTTACACCGATATGACCTAAACGGCAGTACCACAAATAAGTTGCACTATCATTATCAACTCTGCATCTTTTCGCTTCAATACTATGAATATGTGTATCACTACTATCGAGATTCGACAAAAATAGACCACTCTTCAAGGGTGCATGACCATAAAAGATATTATTCATATAAATAGAACAACCATTATTCTCTGATTTAAATGAATAACCGGCTCGCATCAAACAAGATCCAGATATAATGTTCATGCTTAACGCTGGCACCAAATAACAATTATTTAGGTCTAAAACTAATCCCGAAGGTAGATGTAGAGGTAGCGTGCCGACCGCGATTACATCGACTTTGGAACCATTTCCCACGCGCATCGTCACCTCGTCCTTAGCCAATCTTCGCTTAATCCGTAGCCCCTGTTTCGAGTTGCAAATATTAGCAACAGAACCAGTATCAAATACCCAGGTGCTACTGCGAGCATTAGTAAGGTACACATCAATAACATGTATATCACATATACCTTTGTTCACCTTGCCATCCTTCTTATCCGCCAAATACTTGGGGCAGTTCCGCTTCCAGTGACCAGTCTGCTTGCAGTAGAAGCACTCAGTCTCAGGCTTAGGTCCAGACTTGGGTTTCTTCTCCTGAACAGCAACTTGCTTGCTGTTCTTCTTGAAGTTCCCCTTCTTCTTCCCTTTGCCCTTTTTCTTGAAATTGGTGGTCTTATTGACCATCAATACTTGATGCTCCTTTTTGATTTCTACCTCCGCAGCCTTTAGCATTGCGAAGAGCTCGGGAATCGTCTTATCCATCCCTTGCATGTTATAGTTCATCACGAAGCTCTTGTAGCTTGGTGGTAGTGATTGGAGAATTCTGTCAATGACGCTATCATCCGGAAGATTAACTCCCAGTTGAATCAAGTGATTATTATACCCAGACATTTTGAGTATATGCTCACTGACAGAACTATTCTCCTCCATCTTGCAGCTGTAGAACTTATTGGAGACTTCATATCTCTCAATTCGGGCATTTGCTTGAAATATTAACTTTAACTCCTGGAACATCTCATATGCTCCATGACGTTCAAAACGTCGTTGAAGTCCCGGTTCTAAGCCGTAAAGCATGGCACATTGAACTATCGAGTAGTCATCAGCTTTGCTCTACCAGACGTTCTTAAAGTCGTCAGTTGCATCGGCAGCAGGCCTGGCACTCAGCGGTGCTTCCAGGACGTAATTCTTCTGTGCAGCAATGAGGATAATCCTCAAGTTACGGACCCAGTCCGTGTAATTGCTACCATCATCTTTCAACTTTGCTTTCTCAAGTAACGCATTAAAATTCAACGGAACAACAGCACGGGCCATCTATCTACAATCAACATAGACAAGCAAGATACTATCAGGTACTAAGTTCATGATAAATTTAAGTTCAATTAATCATATTACTTAAGAACTCCCACTTAGATAGACATCCCTCTAATCGTCTAAGTGATTACGTGATCCATATCAACTAAACCATGTCCGATCATCACGTGAGATGGAGTAGTTTCAACGGTGAACATCACTATGCTGATCATATCTACTATATGATTCACGCTCGACCTTTCGGTCTCCGTGTTCTGAGGCCATATCTGTTATATGCTAGGCTCGTCAAGCTTAACCTGAGTATTCCGCGTGTGCAACTGTTTTGCACCCGTTGTATTTGAACGTAGAGCCTATCACACCCGATCATCACGTGGTGTCTCAGCACGAAGAACTTTCGCAACGGTGCATACTCAGGGAGAACACTTATACTTTGATAATTTAGTGAGGGGTCATCTTATAATGCTACCGTCAATCAAAGCAAGATAAGATGCATAAAAGATAAACATCACACGCAATCAATATAAGTGATATGATATGGCCATCATCATCTTGTGCTTGTGATCTCCATCTCCGAAGCACCGTCATGATCACCATCGTCACCGGCGCGACACCTTGATCTTCATCGTAGCATCATTGTCGTCTCGCCAATCTTATGCTTCTATGACTATTGCTACCGCTTAGTGATAAAGTAAAGCATTACAGGGCGATTGCATTGCATACAATAAAGCAACAACCATATGGCTACTGCCAGTTGCCGATAACTCGGTTACAAAACATGATCATCTCATACAATAAAATTTAGCATCATGTCTTGACCATATCACATCACAACATGCCCTGTAAAAACAAGTTAGGCGTCCTCTACTTTGTTGTTGCAAATTTTACGTGGCTGCTACGGGCTTAGCAAGAACCGTTCTTACCTACGCATCAAAACCACAATGATATTTTGTCAAGTTGGTGTTGTTTTAACCTTCGCAAGGACCGGGCGTAGCCCCACTCGGTTCAACTAAAGTTGGAGAAACTGACACCCACCAGCCACCTGTGTGCAAAGCATGTCGGTAGAACCAGTCTTGCGTAAGCGTACGCGTAATGTCGGTCCGGGCCGCTTCATCCAACAATACCACCGAACCAAAGTATGACATGCTGGTAAGCAGTATGACTTATATCGCCCACAACTCACTTGTGTTCTACTCGTGCATATAACATCAACGCATAAAACCAGGCTCGGATGCCACTGTTGGGGAATGTAGTAATTTCAAAAAAATTCCTATGCACATGCAAGATCATGGTGATGCATAGCAACGAGAGGGGAGAGTGTTGTCCACGTACCCTCGTAGACCGAAAGCGGAAGCGTTAGCACAACGTGGTTGATGTAGTCGTACGTCTTCACGATCCGACCGATCAAGTACCGAACGCACGGCACCTCCGAGTTCAGCACACGTTCAGCCCGATGACGTCCCTCGAACTCCGATCCAGCCGAGTGTTGAGGGAGAGTTTCGTCAGCACGACGGCGTGGTGACAATGATGATGTTCTACTGACGCAGGGCTTCGCCTAAGCACCGCTACAGTATTATCGAGGTGGACTATGGTGGAGGGGGGCACCGCACACGGCTAAAAGATCAAACGATCAATTGTTGTGTCCTTGGGGTGCCCCCTGCCCCCGTATATAAAGGAGCAAGGGGGCGAGGTGCGGCCGGCCAGAGAGGGAGTAGGACTCCCTCCCTTCCTTGTTGGAATTGGAGAAGGGGGAAAGAGGTGGAGGAGAGGAAGGAAAGGGGGCGCCGCCCCCCTCTCCTTGTCCTATTCGGACTAGGGGGGAGGGGGGCGCGACCCTTGCCCTGGCCGCCTCTCCTCATCTCCACTAAGGCCCACTATGGCCCATTAACCCCCGGGGGGTTCCGGTAACCCCTCCGGTACTCCGGTAAAATCCCGATTTCACCCGGAACACGTCCGGTGTCCGAATATAGTCATCCAATATATCAATCTTCATGTATCGACCATTTCGAGACTCCTCGTCATGTCCGTGATCACATCCGGGACTCCGAACAACCTTCGGTACATCAAAACATATAAACTCATAATATAACTGTCATCAAAACGTTAAGCGTGCGGACCCTACGGGTTCGAGAACTATGTAGACATGACCGAGACACGTCTCCGGTCAATAACCAATAGCGGAACCTGATTGCTCATATTGGCTCCCACATATTCTACCAAGATCTTTATCGGTCAGACCGCATAACAACATACGTTGTTCCCTTTGTCATCGGTATGTTACTTGCCCGAGATTCGATCGTCGGCATCTCAATACCTAGTTCAATCTCGTTACCGGCAAGTCTCTTTACTCGTTACGTAATACATCATCCCACAACTAACTCATTAGTTGCAATGCTTGCAAGGCTTAAGTGATGTGCATTACCGAGAGGGCCCAGAGATACCTCTCCGACAATCGGAGTGACAAATCCTAATCTCGAAATACGCCAACCCAACAAGTACCTTTGGAGACACCTGTAGAGCACCTTTATAATCACCCAGTTACGTTGTGACGGTTGGTAGTACACAAAGTGTTCCTCCGGTAAATGGGAGTTGCATAATCTCATAGTCATAGGAACATGTATAAGTCATGAAGAAAGCAATAGCAACATACTAAACGATCGAGTGCTAAACTAACGGAATGGGTCAAGTCAATCACATCATTCTCCTAATGATGTGATCCCGTTAATCAAATGACAACTCATGTCTATGGCTAGGAAACATAACCATCTTTGATCAACGAGCTAGTCAAGTAGAGGCATACTAGTGACACTCTGTTTGTCTATGTATTCACACAAGTATTATGTTTCCGGTTAATACAATTCTAGCATGAATAATAAACATTTATCATGATATAAGGAAATAAATAATAACTTTATTATTGCCTCTAGGGCATATTTCCTTCACCTACGCCGAACAACTACACCGGAGGCGGTGATTGGTACATGGACACCGGGGCTACGACTCACATGTTTGCTCATCCTGGTAATCTTGCATCATTCACTCCTGTCACCACCGACCGCCGCATCATTGTCGGCGACGGTTCCACACTACCTATCACACATGTCGGGCACACTTCTTTTCCTTCTACTTCTATGCCTATTACTTTGTCTAACATACTTGTGTCACCTCATCTTATTAAGAATCTTGTTTCCGTTCGTTGTTTAACTCGTGAAAATCCTGTTACTGTTGAATTTGACGAGCTTGGTTTTTGTGTCAAGGACGCTCGAACCAGGATGGTACTTCACCGATGTGACAGCCTCGACGAGCTCTATCCGGTGCATCCGCCGTCCACCTCCACCACCGCACCGGTTGCTCTCTCCGCCGGCATAGATCTCTGGCGCGCGCGTTTGGGTCATTCCAACCCCGTCACACTTCGTCATATTCTTAGGAGTTTCAATTTCAGTTGTAATAAGATAGAGGATCACACCTATCATGCCTGTCGTGTCGGCAAACATGTCCGCCTTCCTTTTAATAACTCCACCACCATAGCTTGTTTTCCTTTCCAGTTGATTCATAGCGATGTGTGGACCTCTGCGGTTCCTAGTAATTCGGGCTATTTATATTATCTGGTTATTCTTGATGATTATTCTCACTATGTGTGGACGTTTCCTTTACGACGAAAGTCGGATGCACTCTCCACTTTGTCGGCTTTTTACTCCTATGTCAGCACGCAGTTTGGGCGTCCCATCCTCGCTCTTCAGACTGACAATGGAAAAGAGTTCGACAATCTTGCTTTCCGCACTTTTCTGTCGCACCACGGCACATATTTTCGTCTCACATGCCCGTATACTTCATAGCATAACGGTCTAGCCGAACGCGTCCTTCGCACTCTGAACGACTGCATTCGCGCGCTCCTGTTCCACGCTAATGTGCTGCCTCGTTTCTGGCCGGATGCACTCGCTACTGCTTCACTCCTCCTTAACCTTCGCCCTTGCCGCCCACGGTGGAACTATGCACCTCACCATCTTCTCTTCGGTACGCCCCCATCTTATGATGACTTGCGTATTTTCGGGTGCCTTTGCTATCCTAGCACTGTGGACTCCGCTCCTCACAAACTCGCACCTCATTCTGTCGCTTGCATCTTCATCGGCTACCCTTCGAACTCCAAGGGATATCGGTGCTACTATCCCGTATCCCACCGTGTGTTCACTTCCCGGCATGTTTACTTTGATGAGCATGTGTTTCCGTTTCAGCAGGTACCTCCGGCTGTTCCTCCCGCCACCGGTGACGTGGGCTCCTCAACGCCCCTCCCAGGGTGCTCGCGCGCCTCTCTTGGCCCGCCCCTGGCTTTGAGGCGCGCCCCCCGCATGCGGCACCTCCTACAGCCGCGGCATTGGCCCCCGCGGCCCCCGGCGCCCGTGCCCCCCTCGGCGCCCCCGGCGCCCGGGGCCCCCTCGGCGCCCTCGGCCTCCTCGGCGCCCCCGGTGCCCCTGGCGCCTGCTCCCTCGGCGCCCCCAGCCCCCGCGCCTCTGGCACCTGTGGCCGGTCCGGTCACCCGCGCCCGTACGGGCGTTTTTCGCCCGAGCTCGCGCTACGCCGTAGATGACTACGTCCATGCGGCGTCCACCTCTGTGCCATCGCCATTGCCATCCTCTGTCCAAGCCACTCTTCGTGACCCGCTCTGGATGGCTGCGATGCAAGAAGAGTTTGACGCCCTGTTGCGCAACCGGACGTGGCAGCTTGTTCCCCGTCCCCGGCACGCCAACGTGATTTCCGGGAAGTGGGTATTCAAACATAAGCTCCGTCCTGATGGTACTCTTGATCGCTATAAAGCGCGGTGGGTCGTTCGGGGCTTCAGACAGCATGCTGGCATCGACTTCAACGACACCTTCGCTCCGGTTGTCAAGCCCGGCACGATTCGCACGGTTCTTCACCTTGCAGTCTCCCGGGCTTGGCCGGTGCACCAGATGGACGTCTCCAACGCCTTCCTCCATGGTCACCTCGAGGAGTAGGTCTTCTGCCAGCAGCCCACCGGGTTTGTTGACCCGGCGCTTCCCGACCACGTGTGCCTGCTCTCGCGGTCCTTGTACGGACTCAAGCAGGCTCCGCGCGCTTGGTACCAGCGCATCGCGGCGTTTCTCCACCAGCTTGGGTTTCGCTCTACCCGCTCGGACGCCTTACTCTTCGTCTATCATTAGGGCTCACGGCCAACTTGCTGCTCTATGTCGATGACATCATCCTGATGGCATGTACGGCTGGTCTCCTCAGTCAGCTCACGGCTCCTCTTCGCGCTGAGTATGCCATTAAGGACTTGGGTCCTTCGCACTACTTCCTCGGTGTCGAGGTGGTGCGCTGTCCGGATGGCTTCTTCCTTCATCAGTGAAAGTATGCTCACGAGCTCTTGGAGCGCGCCGGCATGCTTAACTGCAAGCCCGCCACTACGCCGGTTGATACGAAGGCCAAGCTTTCTGCCACGGATGGTTCTCCTGCTTCGAATGCTGCTTTCTATCGGTCTATCGTTGGTGCTCTTCAGTACCTCACCCTGACTCGACCCGAGATCCAGTATGCTGTGCAGCAGGTGTGTCTTCATATGCATGCTCCTCGAGACGTCCATTGGGCTGCCGTCAAGCGGATTCTCCGCTATGTCTGTGGCACTATGGATCTTGGCGTCACGCTTCACGCCTCCGCCGACAGCGCCCTCACCGCCTACTCCGATGCAGACTGGGCGGGCTGTCCTGACACTCGTCGCTCCACTTCGGGCTATTGTGTCTACCTTGGACCCTCACTTATCTCGTGGTCGTCCAAGCGGCAGCCTATGGTCTCTCATTCCAGTGCTGAGGCTGAGTATCGTGCGGTGGCCAACGCCGTCGCCGAGTGTTCGTGGCTTCGCCAGCTGCTTCAGGAGCTTTCCTGCCCTGTTGACCGTGCCACGATGATCTACTGCGACAACGTCTCGGCGGTCTACCTCTCCGCTGACCTGGTACATCATCGCCGGACCAAGCATATTGAGTTGGATATTCACTTTGTTCGGGAACAGGTGGCTCTTGGCCATATTCGTGTTTTACACGTCCCTACTTCCCAACAATTTGCAGATATCATGACCAAGGGCTTGCCCACGGCGACTTTTGAGGAGTTCCGGTCCAGTCTTTGCGTCAGCCGCGGTGCCGCTTCGACTGCGGGGGGGTGTTGAGTATGTTATTTGTGCATGTATATTGACTAGCAAACATGCCCGTGCGTTGCAACGGTAGATACAAAAATTACACTCTGGTCAAATAAGTATGACTCAATCAGCATCCTCTATTTTAACACGGTGGCTCATCATGTTGCCACTTACCTTTCTTCCGACTCTCGCTGATGATGGACGTGATGTCCATATGATCACAATGCATTCGACATGGTAAATCCCAAGACAATGAGCTTGCCACCGCATGACACACTTGTCATTGTGTAGCGCAAGAAAATGTTTAAAACTTTTAAAATAAATCTCATCTACCACGAACTACTCCCAACGCCTAGACATAAAAAGACTTTCCAAAAACTGATCAAAACCTAGACATAAAAGACTTTTGAAACGGCAAAAAGTTTTTGGAATTGACAAACATTTTTTCTAAATAATTGGGCATTTTTTAAATTCGTAAACATTTGTTTTGTTTAGACGAACATTTATTGAACACATGAATATTTTTTAAATTCCTGAACATTTTTTGAATTGATGTTTTTTTTTAAATTAGGGAAAAATTGAAATTCGCAGAAAAGTTGATTTTTTTTAGAATTTTCTAAAATTTCATGGATATTTTTTTAGATTCGCGAATATGTTTTGTATACATGATCATTTTTTCAGAAAATCGAGAACATTGTTTTATTTCCCGATAATTGTTTTCCAAATTGTATTTTTTTTATAATTTCCAAAATCTTTGTAAAATTACCAACATTTTTTGAAAGCACGAAAATTTTATGATTTTTGGAACATTTTTAAGATACGTAGACATTTTATGATTTCTCGACCATTTTTTTCCAAAAGTCGCAACTTTTTAAAATTTGTCAATCTCGAGTTAATTGTTTTCCAAATTGTAATTTTTTTTATATCCAAAATCTTTGTAAATTTCCCAACATTTTTTGAAAGCACGAAAATTTTATGATTTTTGGAACATTTTTAAGATACGTAGACATTTTATGATTTCTCGACCATATTTTTCCAAAAGTCGCAACTTTTTAAAATTTGTCAATCTCGAGTTAATTCAAAAAAAGAGTAAAAAGCAGAAATAAGAAAAGAAAAGACAAAAAAACGAAATGAAGAAAAAATAGAGATGCCGCGCCCCGCGGGCCGGCCATGAAGACATTCAGGGGGGACGAGGTGGGTGAGAAAAAAGGAGTTTGAAAAAACGGTCGAAGCAGGGTTCGAACCATGGTATTCCGAGTTGGAGAAACAGGCTGTTGCCACTACGCCACCAGCTCATATGTGCTAAACAGTGGGTATCCTACCTATAAAACAGTTGCAGCGACGGTGTCTTAACAAAAAAAGAATCGTTTTCTTCACTTATGGATGGCATAGCGGGTAATATATAGCAACTTCGAGGGTAATGTTTTAGACGGACGACCAGAAGCAATACTTGCTTTATTAGTAGGTAAGGGGTAAGATAAGATAAGACTAGGCCCACTTCTCTAGTTTGTTGTATAGATTAAGGTAGAGGCTCCACTTTATACTTATATATATCATGTACATTGCACCGAATCAATATATCGTACAATCATAATCTCTACAGCATCAACCGCATAATATAATAGTATCAGCTGCTATCGGCCATATCTAATTTATCTGCACATATTAATTCCCTCAGAGCAATTACTCCGGCCTGCAATATTTCTATACGCAGGATAACCGATCCCTACAAAATGATGTCGTACCTTGAACACGAAGGCCGGACCAGTGTCCTCAGCGCACGAACACATGTACAGCTTGCCGTCCCAGCGGTCGGGTCTACATCAAACACGTCAGGCGACACCCACGTCCACGCCGGCTTGCATCGTTCAGTCCGACTCCCACATTCGCAACAACAAGGCCATAATCCAACAACGGAAATCGAAGGAATAAAGAAACAAGGAATACTGATACTAGTACATCAACTGCTAGTACTAACTACTAAGTAGTACATCAAGCTCGCTGCCAAATTTTCGAACAACCAAGTCGTCATGTACACTCGTACGCAGCCGATCTATCCATCTGAATTTAGCCGCCCTGACATGCAGAGTCCATCAGAGGCAACCTGCAGCGCCCCTGTCGCTATATGGGCTGCTGGTCTCCACTACCAAGAAGAAATAACAATGGGAGTAGTATAACTACAGGTACCAGCACGTACTCCCAAATACAGAAACGATATTTTGTCAGATTAGTGGAGCACACGTACATCAGCTATCTAGATCGTCGGACAACAGCGTCCACGACAGAATACAAAATAATCAGGTGACATCGCTCCTCGGCTGCGTTCACCCACGCCAAGCTACTAGTGGACGTGCACAACCCGCCGCCGGTAGTTTCGATCTACATCAACACATCGGAGGCTGTGTCAGCGTCCGCTTGCGCTGCGCTGCTGGTGAGTGCATGAACAGGCCGCCGCCCCTCCGTTTCGGTGATTCGGTCAACTTCAACAAGTCGAGAAAAAGAAAATCATCAAGATGTTAGCTCGTGCGAACATCTGCACCGGCTCCACCTTGAAAAAGTTTGAATTCCATCGCGTCCGGCTTCACCAACATCCCGACCTTCTACGACACCGGCCAAGCCGGCTCACACTGCGCCACCTCCTGTTCGGCGTTATTCCAGCTAAACGTCTTCAAAATTCAGGCTTTCACCGCCTGCTCGAGCCGTCAGTGGGTTTACCAACTCGCGACTCCTACGGGATCGTCTCCAACGGTCCAACCTCTCCGCACCCGACCTCAACCTTCCGCGGGTTTACACTGCATCATCAAACACTGAGGCATAAAAACAGCTAAATCATTTTTATGCTTTTCATGATTTTATTTATCAATAAAAATAAACTGGCACCTTTGAGTTAACCTTGGAGGCTGCACCACGTTCATCTTCACGTGATTTCAAGAAACAAAAATTAGATTCAAACCGACTTCAACGAAGTTGACTCGAGCCCCGATGGTGCTCGAAGTAGGCGAGAAGAACCCAACAGTGTGACGAAGACCGGCGCAGACGGTGGCATTCCCACGCCAAGGAGGCGGCGCAGCGCATACCACATGGAAGTCGACGCGCGGGTACGACGACGTGGACTGCGTGTTGTGATGCTACAGCCCAAAGGGACGACGCAGCGGCAGCATGCGGGTCGGGGCGATGGCGGGAAGACCTTGGGGCGGCGGCGTGGACTACGTGTTGTGGCGCTACGGCCCGAAGGGGCGGCACAGCGGCGGTGCGCGGGTCGGTGCAACCACGGGGACCGCCTGTCGTGGCGCTTCGGCCCAAAGGGCCGATGCAGTGGCGGCGCGCGAGCCGGTGGATCTGTAGGAAGAACCACGGGGCGGCGGGGCTACGGCCCGACGGGGCGACGCAGCGGCAACCCGATACTCGATCGGTGGAGGGGCGCGCTGTACGTGGGACAGTCTTCACGGGACCTTCAAAGGCGTGCGCAACTGACGGGCCAGATCGGTCGCACGACGTAGATGAGGCGAATCGCGGACGGGCGGGTGATCAATCCAACCACGCGCGAGGTCGGGGGACACCGCTTGGTGGAGGGGAGGGGGGGCTGGTGGCATAGTCCGAGATGAAGCCGGCGATGACGATCGGCGTGGGACGACGGGCGGACGAGCACAGTCGGCCCGAGGCAGCCGGCGAGCCAGACACAGCGGCAGCCGGTGACGGGGCCAACGAGGCAGACAACAGGGCGGCCGTATAGACGCGTCAGAGGAGGGTGGTGTTGGAGAAGTCCTGGTCGAAGCAGGGCGGCGACGGCCGGTGCAGGGCGACGGGTGAGAAACACGCGGACAACAGCCGTGAGGGGCCGCCTCGTCGCGCGAGGCTGTCGGGTCGGAGTAGTGGCCGGGTGGTCGCGTCGGTGTCGGAGTAGAGGCGTGGGGTGAACGATGGGTGACGCGGACCGATCTTAGATCAGAAAACCAAAGAAAACACCGATCAATGTGACAGGCGGAAGAGAGAAAACCCCGGATTAAGCGATCGGGAAAATGACTCTTTAGGGCAGCCGGTCAGCAGGACCGGCAGACGAACCCTAGATACGTGCAGCACGGCCCCCGTTGACGGTCATGGAGACCGACCGCCCCGGGGGCGGCGCGGAGCGGAAGCGGCGGTCGGCGGCTAGGCTTTGGATTGATTAGCCTGATACCATGTTAGAAAGGAATAGAGAAGGATTGATAGAATTGATGTTTATTGCTTGAGCCTCGTGGGTATATATATATAGGAGTACAATGACTAACTTGAATTACAAGACAAGGTAGAATAAGAACCTACACTATCCTATTTTTCTTAATAATCATAACTGTTAGGATTAATGGGCTAGGCCCATAGAAATTTCTGAAATCTCAAAGCCCATGTGTAAAATGGCAAGTGGTGGTGCTAAGTTTAGTCCCACCCCGGAAGTTGAAGAAGAGTTGGACCTCTTTATATAGTGGGTTCTCTCCACCACTCTAAGTGGTGTGTGAGAAGAGAAAGGGAAAACCACACGCGCGCGCTCGCTCGCCTCGCCGGGACGGGCCGGGGCGTGGAGTGGTGAGGCGGCGCGTACATGCGACATGCACGTGAATGGTCCGCCTAAATTCGATCCGTCTCCTTGCAGGAGCGCAGCTTCCTTTTGCCGTTTTATTTTTATGTCTTGGCAGACAAGTTTTTGATTTCTTGTCCGGTAAGTATACGAATTAGAAACCGAATCGGTTTGGGATTGTGATCGCGACACAATACCGCCTCTGGTCCTAATATATATACAGCTACCGACTGCGGCCAGAGACACACCGAAAACACCTAGGGTTTTGCCACATCTCACAACTTGCGCCGCCATCGTAGTTTACTCCATCCCAAACGCCGGCGTGCATCGGTGCGTGGGAGAGCAGGTCTCCGGAACCGTTCATCTTTGCGCTCCTGCACCGGGAGAGGACGAATTAGGATTTTGGGAAGCGCTGTGCGCGACTGCTCAAATTCGTCATCACGGGTCGTCTTCCGTCCAAGTCGGGTGGTGCTACTCATCGTCGTATTCATCGCCGTCAGCAGCAGATCGTCGCCAACATCGTCATCAACACCGTCGCACCCATAATAGCTAACGATCAGTACGTCCAACATCCTCTGTTCATGTCTGTCTCTACAGCTATTGTTATGTGTTTGTTGCTGTTATGCATGTCTTGTTGTTCTTCTAGTTTGCTAGATTATTGCATGCTAGTATCTCTTCTAGTCATGAATTATTTACTGGAATTAATCATAAACTTGCCTAATATTCCAACACTCCAAAAACCTAATTGTAGGCAATTTCCTGAGTTAACTATGGCTGGATTCGCTGATGCACTGAGGCCGGATAAGTTTACCGGTGTGCACTTTAAGAGGTGGCAGGTGAAGACCACGCTCTGGCTTACTGCTCTGAAAGTTTTCCACGTTAGTGTTGGTGCTCCAGAGGGAATGACTGACGAAGTTCAGAGAAAATTCCAGGAAGCCAATACTATGTTTGTGGGATGCATTCTGAGTGTTCTTGCTGATCGTCTGTGTGATGTGTACATGCACATAAATGACGGAAAGATTCTGTGGGATGCACTGAATGCAAAATTCGGTGCAACAGATGCAGGCAGTGAACTGTACATCATGGAGAGTTTTCATGACTACAAGATGGTGAATAACCGTTCTGTGGTTGAACAAGCTCATGAGATACAGTGCATTGTGAAGGAACTTGAACTCCTTAAATGTGTTCTACCCGACAAATTCGTGGCTGGGTGCATGATTGCAAAGTTGCCTCCTTCATGGAGGAATTTCGCCACAACTCTGAAGCATAAGAGACAGGAGATATCAGTTGAAAATCTGATTGCATCTCTTGATGTTGAAGAAAAAGCTCGGGCTAAAGATACTACTGAAAAAGGAGGTGAGGTTCAGCCTACTGCTAACATGGTGCAGAGGTACCCACAGAACAAGAACGAAGGGAAGAACAAACCTGTTTTCAACAAGCCTACCAAGACTACTACCTTCAAGAAGAAGAAGTTCAACAAGGTTGAGCTAGAGTGCTACGCCTGTGGGAAGCCTGGACACTTTTCCAAGGAATGCCCTAAACGTGCAGACCGCAGAGGGAAAACAAGCTCCAAGACTGTCAACATGGTGACCGCTAGCAATACTGATGGGTATGGTAATTTACCTATTGTGATTTCAGTATTTCAATCATCTTCATGGTGGATTGATTCGGGTGCTAACGTTCATGTGTGTGCTGACATCTCCCTGTTTACTTCTTATCGGGTCGCAAGGGATTCTTCCGTCCTAATGGGGAATGGGTCACATGCTTCTGTTCTTGGCATTGGCACGGTGGATCTGAAGTTTACTTCGGGAAAGATCGTGCAACTAAGGAACGTGCAACATGTCCCTACTATGAACAAGAATCTAGTTAGCGGCTCCCTTCTATGTCGAGATGGATTTAAGGTAGTTTTAGAGTCCAATAAAGTAATCGTGTCAAGATTTGGACAATTTATAGGAAAAGGCTATGAGTGCGGAGGCTTGTTCCGCTTTTCCCTTTCAGATTTTTGCAATAAGTCAATAAACCAAATTTGTGCTAGTGTTAGTGATGATGCAAGTATTTGGCACTCTCATTTATGTCATATTAATTTTGGTTTAATGTCTCGGCTATCCAGCATGAGTTTAATTCCGAACTTCACAGTTGCCAAAGGTTCTAAGTGCCATAGTTGTGTGCAATCTAAGCAACCTCGAAAGCCTCATAAGGCTGCCGAGGAGAGAAACTTGGCACCTCTAGAACTCATACATTCTGATCTTTGTGAGATGAATGGTGTGTTGACAAAAGGTGGAAAGAGATATTTTATGACTTTGATTGATGATGCGACTAGATTTTGCTATGTTTATTTGTTGCAAACTAAAGAGGAAGCATTAGACTACTTTAAAATCTATAAAGCTGAAGTTGAAAATCAACTAGAGAGAAAGATCAAGCGTCTTAGGTCCGATCGTGGTGGAGAGTATTTTCCCAAAGTTTTTAATGAATTTTGTGAGGAACATGGTATTATTCATGAGAGGACGCCTCCCTATTCACCTCAATCAAATGGAGTGGCCGAGAGGAAAAACCGCACATTGACTGACTTGGTGAATGCCATGTTAGACACTGCTGGTTTATCTAAGGCATGGTGGGGGAGGCTCTATTGACTTCATGTCATGTCCTGAATAGAGTTCCCAACAATAATAAGGAGAAAACCCCTTATGAGGAGTGGGTTGGGAGAAAACCATCACTTTCTTATTTGCGCACTTGGGGATGTTTGGCAAAGGTCAATATTCCTATTCCTAAGAAACGCAAACTTGGACCAAAGACAGTGGATTGTGTCTTTCTAGGGTATGCTCAACGGAGCATTGCTTATAGGTTTTTAGTGGTAAAATCTGAAGTACCTGATATGCATGTTGATACTATAATGGAATCTCGTGATGCAACATTTTTTGAGAACATATTTCCTATGAAATATATGCATAGCATTGCTAGATTTTCTTCTGAGATAATTCCTGAATCTAGTACAACTGATGAATATTTTGAACAATCACAAGGATAACAATGAAGTTCCTATAAGGAACAAGAGACAAAGGATTGCAAAATCCTTTGGTGATGATTTCATTGTATACCTTGTGGACGACACACCCAAGACGATTGCAGAAGCATATGCATCTCCGGATGTAGATGATTGGAAAGAAGCTGTTCATAATGAGATGGGCTCAATTCTTTCTAATGGAACTTGGGAACTAACTGATAGACCATATGGTTGTAAACCTGTGGGCTGTAAGTGGGTGTTCAAAAAGAAGCTAAAGCCTGATGGTACTATTGATAAGTACAAGGCGCAGCTAGTGGCCAAGGGCTACACTCAGAAAGAAGGCGAAGATTACTTTGACACCTATTCACCCGTTGCTAGAATGACCACCATTCGAGTGTTACTTTCCTTGGCTGCCTCTTATGGTCTTATCATTCATCAAATGGATGTAAAGACAGCTTTTCTCAATGGAGAGTTGGAAGAGGAGATCTATATGGATCAGCCTGACGGGTTTATGGTAAAGGGTGAAGAGAGAAAGGTGTGCAAGTTGTTAAAATCTTTGTATGGTCTGAAACAGGCACCTAAGCAATGGCATGAGAAGTTTGAAAGAACTCTGACTTCTGCAGGATTTGTCATTAACGAGGCTGATAGGTGTGTTTACTATCGCCATGGTGGGGGCAATAGTGTCATATTATGTTTGTATGTGGACGACATACTGATCTTTGGTACAAACATTAATGCAATTAATGAGGTCAAGTCTTTTTTATCAAAACGTTTTGACATGAAAGATCTGGGAGAAGCCGATGTAATTCTAAACATCAAACTTATTAAGGATGAGAGTGGGATTACATTAACGCAATCTCACTATGTTGAGAAGGTCTTGAACCGATTCGGTTTTATGGATAGCAAGCCTTCTCCAACACCTTATGATCCCAGCGTGACACTCAGAAAGAACAAGAAAGAAACGAGAGATCAATTAAGATACTCTCAAATTGTCGGTTCACTCATGTACTTAGCTAGCGCTACAAGACCAGATATCTCTTTTGCTGTGAGCAAACTGAGTAGGTTCATGTCCAACCCGGGTGATGATCATTGGCATGCACTAGAAAGGGTCTTGCGCTATCTGAGGGGTACTATGAGTTACGGAATTACTTATTGAGGGCATCCTGCTGTGCTAGAAGGATATAGTGATTCAAATTGGATCTCCGATGTTGATGTACTTTACGCAACAAGTGGGTATGTATTTACTCATGGTGGTGGCGCAGTGTCATGGAGGTCTTGCAAGCAAACCATATTGACGAGGTCAACTATGGAAGAAGAATTAACTGCTTTGGACACAGCTACTGTTGAGGCAGAATGGCTGCGTGAGCTCTTGATGGACTTGCTGGTTGTTGAAAAACCTGTACCGGCTATTCTTATGAATTGTGATAACCAAACGGTTATCGCTAAAGTGAACAATTCTAAAGATAATGCAAAGTCATCAAGACACGTGAAGAGACGTTTGAAGTCTGTCAGGAAGTTGAGAAACTCCGGAGTAATAACTGTTACGTATATACAAACAGACAAAAACCTGGCAGATCCCTTTACAAAGGGACTATCACGAAATGTGATAGATATTGCATCGAGGGAGATGGGTATGAGACCCATAGATGTTACACCATAGTAGTAACCCAACCTTTGTGATCGGAGATCCCGTGAATTAGGATCTGGGAAGAACAAGCTATTGGTTAACTGAGCAGAGTAATAACTAATGATCGTCTCCAAGTGAAGATGCAAAACTCTCAGAGCTGTAAGGCTCAGATCTGTAAGGCAGGTTGGCAACATGCCTTAACGTGGTTCTATTGGCTATAATTAGCAAATATGCTGTCCTACAGAGCAGTCTTGAAAGAACACACCTATATGAGTTCTGACTGTAAACGTCGCAGTCTATGAGATTTGGGTGATCTCTAGTAAGCTCACGAAGAGACCAGGGAGTATGACGTATAAGCTCCAAACCGCAGGGTAGCCTACTGGCGGTCAGGTACTGGTTAAGACTTTGAGTGAAACCTGTTCACACAAAACTAGCAATTCAAGGCATAGTCCATTGTCAAGTTGTGAATGGATGTAGCTTAAAGTTCTAGGCAGAAGTTCAACTTAACAGTCTCTGCTGAAACACTGGTATATTAAACAAGTGGTGAGAGAAGGCAAATCTCTAAATGGGTATTTGAGATCTGGTGGGGGATTGTTAGAATTAATGGGCTAGGCCCATAGCAATTTCTGAAATCTCAAAGCCCATGTGTAAAATGGCAAGTGGTGGTGCTAAGTTTAACCCCACCCCGGAAGTTGAAGAAGAGTTGGACCTCTTTATATAGTGGGTTCTCTCCACCACTCTAAGTGGTGTGTGAGAAGAGAAAGGGAAAACCACACGCGCGCGCTCGCTCGCCTCGCCGGGCCGGGCCGGGGCATGGAGTGGTGAGGCGGCGCGTACATGCGACATGCACGTGAATGGTCCGCCTAAATTCGATCCGTCTCCTTGCAGGAGCGCAGCTTCCTTTTGCCGTTTTATTTTTATGTCTTGGCAGACAAGTTTTTGATTTCTTGTCCGGTAAGTATACGAATTAGAAACCGAGTCGGTTTGGGATTGTGATCGCGACACAATACCGCCTCTGGTCCTAATATATATACAGCTACCGGCTGCGGCCAGAGACACACCGAAAACACCTAGGGTTTGTTGGAAATATGCCCTAGAGGCAATAATAAAATAGTTATTATTGCATTTCCTTGTTCATGATAAATGTCTATTGTTCATGCTATAATTGTATTAACTGGAAATCGTAATACATGTGTGAATACATAGACCACAACATGTCCCTAGTAAGCCTCTAGTTGACTAGCTCGTTGATCAATAGATGGTTACGGTTTCCTGACCATGGACATTGGATGTCGTTGATAAGGGGATCACATCATTAGGAGAATGATGTGATGGACAAGACCCAATCCTAATCCTAGCACAAGATCGTGTAGTTCGTCTGCTAAAGCTTTTGTAATGTCAAGTATCATTTTCCTTAGACCATGAGATTGTGCAACTCCCGGATACCGCAGGAATGCTTGGGGTGTACCGAACGTCACAACGTAACTGGGTGGCTATAAAGGTGCACTACAGGTATCTCCGAAAGTGTCTATTGGGTTGGCACGAATCGAGACTGGGATTTGTCACTCCGTGTAAACGGAGAGGTATCTCTGGGCCCACTCGGTAGGACATCATCATAATGTGCACAATGTGACCAAGGAGTTGATCACGGGATGATGTGTTACAGAACGAGTAAAGAGACTTGCCGGTAACGAGATTGAACAAGGTATCGGGATACCGACGATCGAATCTCGGGCAAGTAACATACCGATAGACAAAGGGAATTGTATACGGGATTGATTGAATCCCCGACATCGTGGTTCATCCGATGAGATCATCGTGGAACATGTGGGAGCCAACATGGGTATCCAGATCCCGCTGTTGGTTATTGGCGGGAGAACGTCTCGGTCATGTCTGCATGGTTCCCGAACCCGTAGGGTCTACACACTTAAGGTTCGATGACGCTAGGGTTATAGGGAAAGTATGTACGCGGTTACTGAATGTTGTTCGGAGTCCCGGATGAGATCCCGGACGTCACGAGGAGTTCCGGAATGGTCCGGAGGTAAAGATTGATATATAGGAAGTGAGGATTTGGCCACCAGAAGTGTTCCGGGCATCACCGGTAATGTACCGGGACCACCGGAAGGGTCCGAGGGTCCACCGGGAGGGGCCACCAGCCCCAGAGGCTTGTGTGGGCCAATAGTGGGAAGGGACCAGCCCCTAGGTGGGCTGGGGCGCCTCCCACCAAGGCCCAAGGCGCCTCAAGAGAAGAGGGGGGCAAACCCTAGGGCAGATGGGCCCTAAGGCCCACCCCAGGTGCGCCTCCCCCTCTCCCCCCTTTGGCCGCCACCCTAGATGGGTTTTGGGGCTGCCGCACCCCTTGGGGTGGGAACCCTAGAGGGGGCGCAACCCCCTCCCCTCCCCCTATATATAGTTGAGGTCTAGGGGCTGCACATGACACGAGTTTTTCTCTCCCAGGCGCAGCCATACCTCTCTCCCTCCTCGTCTCTCGTAGTGCTTGGCGAAGCCCTGCTGGAGTTCTGTGCTCCTCCACCACCACCACGCCGTCGTGCTGCTGCTGGACGGAGTCTTCCCCTACCTCTCCCTCTCTCCTTGCTGGATCAAGGCGTGGGAGACGTCACCGGGCTGCACGTGTGTTGAATGCGGAGGCGCCGTGGTTCGGCGCTTAGATCGGAATCAACCGCGATCTGAATCGCTACGAGTACGACTCTTTCATCCGCGTTCTTGCAACGCTTCCGCTTAACGATCTACAAGGGTATGTAGATGCACTCCCCTTCCCTCGTTGCTAGATTACTCCATAGATTGATCTTGGTGATGCGTAGAAAATTTTGAATTTCTGCTACGTTCCCCATCAGTGGCATCATGAGCTAGGTCTATGCGTAGTTTCTATGCACGAGTAGAACACAAAGTAGTTGTGGGCGTCGATTTTGTCAATTTACTTGCCGTTACTAGTCTTATCTTGATTCGGCGGCATCGTGGGATGAAGCGGCCCGGACCGACCTTACACGTACACTTACGTGAGACAGGTTCCACCGACTGACATGCACTAGTTGCATAAGGTGGCTAGCGGGTGTCTGTCTCTCCCACTTTAGTCGGATCGGATTCGATGAAAAGGGTCCTTATGAAGGGTAAATAGAAATTGGCATATCACGTTGTGGCTTTTGCGTAGGTAAGAAACGTTCTTGCTAGAATCCCATAGCAGCCACGTAAAACATGCAACAACAATTAGAGGACGTCTAACTTGTTTTTGCAGGGTATGCTATGTGATGTGATATGGCCAAAAGGATGTGATGAATGATATATGTGATGTATGAGATTGATCATGTTCTTGTAATAGGAATCACGACTTGGATGTCGATGAGTATGACAACCGGCAGGAGCCATAGGAGTTGTCTTAATTTATTGTATGACCTGCGTGTCAATGAAAAATGCCATGTAATTACTTTACTTTATTGCTAACCGTTAGCCATAGTAATAGAAGTAATAGTTGGCGAGACAACTTCATGAAGACACGATGATGGAGATCATGGTGTCATGCCGGTGACGAAGGTGATCATGCCGCGCCTCGAAGATGGAGATCAAAAGGCGCAAGATGATATTGGCCATATCATGTCACTTTATGATTTGCATGTGATGTTTGTCATGTTTACATCTTATTTGCTTAGAACGACGGTAGCATAAATAAGATGATCCCTCACTAAAATTTCAAGAGATGTGTTCCCCCTAACTGTGCACCGTTGCGAAGGTTCGTTGTTTCGAAGCACCACGTGATGATCGGGTGTGATAGATTCTAACGTTCGCATACAACGGGTGTTGACGGGCCTAGCATGTACAGACATGGCCTCGGAACACATGCGAAACAATTAGGTTGACTTGACGAGCCTAGCATGTACAGACATGGCCTCAGAACACAAGAGATCGAAAGATCGAACATGAGTCATATAGTAGATGCGATCAACATGGAGATGTTCACTGATGATGACTAGTCCGTCTCACGTGATGATCGGACACGGCCTAGTCGATTCGGATCATGTATCACTTAGATGATTAGAGGGATGTCTATCTAAGTGGGAGTTCATTAAATAATCAGATGAACTTAATTACCATGAACATAGTCAAAAGGTCTTTGCAAATAATGTCGTAGCTTACGCTTTAGTTCTACTAAGATATGTTCCTAGAGAAAATTTTAGTTGAAAGTTGATAGTAGCAATTATGCGAACTGGGTCCGTAAACTAAGGATTGTCCTCATTGCTGCATAGAAGGCTTATGTCCTTAATGCACCGCTCGGTGTGCTGAACCTCGAGCGTTGTTTGTGGATGTTGCGAAACATCTGACATACACATTTTGATGACTACGTGATAGTTCAGTGCGTAATGCTAACGGTTTAGAATTGTGGCACCAAAGACGTTTTTGAAACGTCGCAGAACATATGAGATGTTCCGAAGACTGAAATTGGGATTTCAGACTAGTGCCCACGTCAAGAGGTATGAGACCCCTGGCAAGTTTCTTAAGCCTGCAAACTAAGGGAGAAAAGCTCAATCGTTGAGCATGTGCTCAGATTGTCTGAGTACCACAATCGCTTGAATCGAGTGGGAGTTAATCTTCCAGATGAGATAGTGATGGTTCTCCATAGTCACTGCCACCAAGCTATTAGAGCTTCGTGATGAACTATAACATATCAGGGATAGATATGATGATCCTTGAGCAACTCGCGATGTTTGACACCGCGAAAGTAGAAATCAAGAAGGAGCATCAATTGTTGTTGGTTAGTAAAACCACTAGTTTCTAGAAGGGCAAGGCAAAAGGGATACTTCATGAAACAACAAATCATTTGCTGCTCTAGTGAAGAATCCCAAGGTTGAACCCAAACCCGAGACTAAGTGCTTCTGTAATGAGGGGAACGGTCACTGAAGCAGAACTACCCTAGATATTTGGTAGATGAGAAGGCAGGCAAGGTCGACAGAAGTATATTGGATATACATTATATGAATGTGTACTTTACTAGTACTCCTAGTAGCACCAGGGTATTAGATACCGGTTCGGTTGCTAAGTGTTAGTAACTCGAAATAAAAGCTACGGAATAAACGGAGACTAGCTAAAGGTGAGATGACGATATGTGTTGGAAGTGTTTCCAAGGTTGATGTGATCAAGCATCGCATGCTCCCTCTACCATCGAGATTGGTGTTAAACCTAAATAATTATTATTTGGTGTTTGCGTTGAGCATAAACATGATTGGATTATGTTTATCGCAATACGGTTATTCATTTAAGGAGAATAATGGTTACTCTTTTTATTTGAATAATACCTTCAATGGTCTTGCACCTAAAATGAATCTCGACCGCAGTGATACACATGTTCGTGTCAAAAGATATAAAATAGTAATGATAGTACCACATACTTGTGGCACTGCCATTTGAGTCATATTGGTATAGAACGCATGAAGAAGCTCCATGTAGATGGATCTTTGGACTCACTCGTTTTTGAAAAGATTGAGACATGCGAACCATGTCTATTGGTATATATGCATGAAGAAACTCCATGCAGATGGATCGTTTGGACTTGCTTGATTTTGAATCACTTGAGACATGCAAATCATACCACATGGGCAAGATGACTGAAAGGCCTCGTTTTCAGTAAGATGGAACAAGAAAGCAACTTGTTGGAAGTAATACATTTTGATGTGTGCAGTCCAATGAGTGCTGAGGCACGCAGTGGATATCGTTATGTTCTTACTTCACAGATGATTTGAGTAGATGCTAAGAATATTTACTTGATGAAACACAAGTCTGAATTATTGAAAGGTTCAAGTAATTTCAGAGTGAAGTTGAAGATCGTCGTGACAAGAGGATAAAATGTCTATGATATGATCATAGAGATGAATATCTGAGTTACGAGTTTGGCACACAATTAAGACATTGTGGAAATTGTTTCACAACTAATACCACCTGGAACACCATAGTGTGATGGTGTGTCCAAACATCATAACTGCACCCTATTGGATATGGTGCATACCATGGTGTCTCTTATCGAATTACCACTATCGTTTATGGGTTAGGCATTAGAGACAACCGCATTCACTTTAAATAGGGCACCACGCAATTCCGTTGAGACGACACCGTATGAACTATGGTTTAGAGAAACCTAAGCTGTCGTTTCTTAAAAGTTTGGGGCTGCGATGCTTATGTGAAAAAGTTTCAGGCTGATAAGCTCGAACCCAAAGCGGATAAATGCATCTTCATAGAATACCCAAAACAGTTGGGCATACCTCCTATTTCAGATCTGGAAGCAAAAGTGATTGTTTCTAGAAACGGGTCTTTTCTCGAGGAAAAGTTTCTCTCGAAAGAATTGAGTGGGAGGAAGGTGGAGACGGAGTCTTCCCCTACCTCCCCCTCTCTCCTTGCTGGATCAAGGCGTGGGAGACGTCACCGGGCTGCACGTGTGTTGAACGCGGAGGCGCCGTGGTTCGGCGCTTAGATCGGAATCAACCGCGATCTGAATCGCTACGAGTACGACTCCTTCATCCGCGTTCTTGCAACGCTTCCGCTTAACGATCTACAAGGGTATGTAGATGCACTCCCCTTCCCTCGTTGCTAGATTACTCCATAGATTGATCTTGGTGATGCGTAGAAAATTTTGAATTTCTGCTACATTCCTCATCAGGGTTTTGCCTCATTTCACAACTTGCGCCGCCATCGTAGTCTACTCCATCCCAAACGCCGGCGTGCATCGGCGCGTGGGAGAGCAGGTCTCCGGAACCGTTCGTCTTTGCGATCCTGCACCGGGAGAGGACGAATTAGGTTTTTGGGAAGCGCTGTGCGCGACTGCTCAAATTCGTCATCACGGGTCATCTTCCGTCCAAGTCGGGCGGTGCTACTCATCGTCGTATTCATCGCCGTCAGCAGCAGATCGTCGCCAACATCGTCATCAACACCGTCGCACCCATAATAGCTAACGATCAGTACGTCCAACATCCTCTGTTCATGTGTGTCTCTACAACTATTGTTACGTGTTTGTTGCTGTTATGCATGTCTTGTTGTTCTTCTAGTTTACTAGATTATTGCATGCTAGTATCTCTTCTAGTCATGAATTATTTACTGGAATTAATCTTGAACTTGCCTAATATTCCAACAATAACTAGCCGGCGCGGCTAGAATGGTTACACATTGTTATACTATTTCTTTGTGTGAGCTCCATGACCATCTGCTTTCCAACATGAACTAAATCTAATCATCAATTGCTCATGCCAAAATCATCTGTTCTTTCTGTCCACTCAGCTCGGATCTAAGAATACTGTTGTGGGTCGACACCCAGTGTATCAATGTGGTCATCTAAGTTGAGTTAGAGGTGAATACTTATTTAGGTGTGTATTTTTGTCTCCATCCTCGAAGATCAAGCGACTTGCATATGCCAAATTCCCATTAGTCAGGAATAGAAAATACATAATTTGGGCTGTGAGAACCATCAATTTTTGGTAATGGGAAAGAGCTCATAGGATAATTTCCACATGGAACTGGAAGGCCCAAGGATTGTCAATAAAAATGTCATAGGAGATACAATGACAGTAACTAACAAATAAGCATCAACTAGTTATATATCAACACCGGCTGTAACATAGAGGATGCAAAAATTCCCATCTCGAATTTGTCATTGAACACCATTAGTTGTTGCTCTTTGTACCAAGATCGTATATATAGATTCTAGCTACATACACTTAGTGTTTTCTTGAAATTGGCGTCCGTAATTTATTTACTATTATTTTCTAAGTTGTTAGAGATGTACGTTTAGTTTTTTGCCATTCTTTGTACCAAGATAATACATATAGACCTCATTTCTTAAAATTTGTATTAAGTTTGACTGTACGTCTAGGTTTTTGTTTATAAATCTCACAACAGTAGTAATAATTAGGAGTGACTATAACTAATGGCTAGATTGATAGCACATGAAATTTTTACGTTTTGTTGTTAATCTGGCCATTGCAAGAAAAACTCAACTTAGAAATCAACTTCACATTATCTTTTTATAATCTGCTCTAAATAGAATTAGATATTGAGAAATTTAGGAATCTAATCGCTGCCGTCATCTACAGCAAGATGCGGTGCTTTTTTTCATTTTTATGCCATCAATTGTTCTTTCATTTTACATATGAACACAGATAGCATCATATAGCTTGTATTTGCCCCTATTTTTTTTTGGCTGCGTTGACTCGCGGATTACTACAACCATAAGTGTTACAATTTGTGCATGTCAGATTACGTCTTAACATGATCATCTTTACACAACACTAAGCTGTGTTTCATATCGTTGTTACAGTATAAATTAATAAATAATAGTATTACAAAAAATAGTAATGAAAAATATACTACGATGCTACTTGATTAGTCCAATTTTTTAAAACTAAAAAGTTTGTCATGCATTTATAGACTATCTTTGGATTTTTTACGACAATAATTTGTCTGATTTCCTTTATTCCTAAATTCATACACCTACAGAGTAGTAATCACAATACACCTAATAAGACTTCTTGATATAGACATTTATTTTCCTTCTATCGTCCAAGGATTTTACTTGCAGTTTCAGTGAAAACAAATTTGCAAATTTTTCTTTTATTTTATTTTATTTAGTAAACATATATTTGTATTCTTTACCTGCAATTTCAGAGTTTTTATTAATTTATTTAGTATTTCATATCTAGTTATTTATCGTTCCTTTTTGGTTACCAAATCACTATCCTTTTCGGTTACCATTTTTAACATGACACATTGTAGTTCTATCATTATCCATTCACCAAGTGTTTCTAATATTACAACGGAATTCATATATAATATTCATAAATGTTACACGGATTTAATATAACATTTTATACATATTTCTAATATTATTTTATAAAATAAAAGTGCTAGTTTTTTCTAATAATATCATATATAGTACTCCCTCTGATCCAAAATAAGCGTTGTGGTTTTAATTCAAATTTGATCTAAAACCATGACACTTATTTTTGATGGGATGGAGTACTATAAAACAAAGTAGTTTTATTTATTTATATTTTTTTAGTCTACATTATTTATTTATCTGATAGGCGTCATTTATAGATTGAACGAATCTAGGTGTTTCACGCTTCTAATCTTTTGTCAACTCGCTTGTTTCTTTACCCTTTGATGGCGCAGTTCTATTAGCCCATACGTTTTTCTGATTTGCTGGAGCCACTACGTACTATTTGCCCATTAGCTTTTTTGATTTGCTAGAGCGTGAAACTGGGCCAAAATATGGTAGCTTCCTTCACATAAATAAAAGGTGTCAGGTTCCTTGCGTAGCCTGGATTACTATGAAAGTTGGCTTTTCCTCTTGTAACAGAATCCAAAATCGGAATTGATTAGCCTGGACGTGTACTGCGTGATGTTTGGCTTCTCAAACTTTCAGTTGTCCTTCTCCTGTACGTATTTTTTTCATTGTTTCCATCATAGGTAGTTGTACGTGACAACATATGCAAAATAGTGCATGTCCAGAATATTTGTATGTAACGTAATATTGTTAAATCTCAGCCGTAAATATTACTAATCAAAGGTGTATATTATTTTAGCTAATGTGGAAGAACGTGGTGTCTTATTTGGCATCTGTCTTAATTATATAATAGATAGATAGATAGATAGATACTCAACGCTTAAAATGCCTACGGCATAAAAGTCTTAAAAACGCCTATAGTTCACCTGCTTCGATGTCCATGACTCGACAGATTATATGTTATGGCTTCATCTATCATGATCAATGGAATAAAGCCTGCACCTCTGGACCCCAGAGTTTTGTTGTTTCACCTCAGATCGTTGTGTGTTGAGGCTTAATTTTCATGATCATTGGTTACCCAGGGGCTTGTAACTCACCGAGTTCAGCTAATCACCCTTGAGCCAGGTATATGCCAACAGTATTATCTGGTTACACCTACTTGTAAGCTCGATGCCACTCACAATTATGTGACCCGTTTGTACGCTTGATAAGTCAATCAACCCTGATGCCTATTACGGCTTTTGTTTACCCTGAACTTATCAAAGTTAAAACATCGATATATGTCACGCACAATTGGAGCCAGGTTGTAACGCCCCGAATCCGATGCGCCAGGTGTCTTCCAGTTATTCGCCGTTGTTGCCATGTCATTTGCTTGCGTGTTGCTTCTTTGCCATGTCATCATGTGCATCTCTTTTGCATTCATGTCCGCCTCTTGCATCCGGTCTCTTTCTCCGTTGTCCGTTTCACCATCTGACACTCTCACATGCACCCGTTGCTCCTCTTAGACCTTGTTTCGTGAGCGGGATAAAAACCTTCTCGGAATGGACCGAGATTTGTCGAGTGGTCTTGGTATATCACCGGTAGACCGCCTGTAAAATTTCGTTCCATTTGGAGGTCGTTTGATGCCCCAACGGTTAACCGCGTTAACTGAAACCCTCCTTCTCTTTGCAGCCCAACACCCCTCCACAACAGCCCACTAACCCATCTAAACACCCTCCATGCTCTCCATCGTTGGATCACGATCGTGTGGGCGAAAACCGCACCTCATTTGGACTCTCCTAGCTCCCTCTATCTATATAAAGGCCCCCTCCCCCGAAATTTGCGGGCAAAACCCTAGCCATCTTCCTCCTCGCGCCGCCAGACGCGTCCGCACCGCGTCGGACATGTCCACTGCAGCCTCCACGTCGCTCGGACCAATCAGGGCGCGCCACCTCACCCCAGCGGCCGCTCCCGGCCAACCGGAGCGCGCCATGTCGCCCGTCCCCGCCGCCAGTCAGCTCGCCTCCGCCGCTCGCCAGCCGGTCCGAGTCGGGCCCGCCCGGGCCCGGAGCTCCCCGCCACCTGCCTCCCTCGCGCCCTTCTGCCGCGCCGCCCGCATCCCGCGTCCGCCGCCGCCCGCGCTCTGTCGCTGCCGCCCAGTAGTGCGCCGCCGCTCGCTGCCACCGGCCGCTGATCGCCGCCTCCCGCCGCCACCATGCGCTCGCGCGCCGCCGCCCGAAGCCGCGCCTCGCCAGCGCCCCGCTCCTCCGCCGCCGGAGCTCGCCCGCGCCTCCCCGCCGCCTCGCCGGAGCATCGCCGGAGATCGTCGCCGTTCGGATCTGGCCGGGTGGATCAGATCCACCACCACGGCCATCCAAACACCCGTCCCAGACCCCGGATCTCTCCGTCCCGGATATCCTCATCCCGCATTGCCTTTTTATGAGTTCCTGTTTCGTTGCGATTGTGAGGATTCATTCGACTACGCTTGGTTCGTGTACGTGGCTTCATCTTCTTCATGGACTCGTTCTTCTTCCTAGCGGGATTTCAGGCAAGATGACCGTCACCTTTGATCTCACTACTATCTTTGCTATGCTAGTTGTCTCGATGCTATCGCTATGTCGCGCTACCTACCACTTTTTTATCAAGCCTCCCAAATTTCCATGAAAACCTCTAACCTTTTTCCTTTCCTAACAAACTGTTGTTTGGCTATGTTACCGCTTTGCTCAGCCCCTCTTATAGCGTTGCTAGTTGCAAGTGCAGTTGCAGGTTGTTCCATGTTGGGACATGGATATCATGGGATGTTACAATATCTCTTATTTAATTAATGCATCTATATACTTGGTAAAGGGTGGAAGGCTCGGCCTTATGCGTGGTGTTTTGTTCCACTCTTGTCGCCCTAGTATCCGTCATACCGGTGTTATGTTCCTTGATTTTGCGTCCCTAACACGGTGAGGGGTATGGGACCCTCTCGACGTTTCGCTTTGAATAAAACTCTTACAGCAAGGCCCAACTTTGATTTTAACATTTGCCATAATAATACTTGAACCTAATAATTAATTTGAATAGGGCGTCGCGAACCCGAGGATTTTTTCTACATACAGGGCGAGGCCAGAGCTGATTGTGTTGGTCCCAAACGGGGCCACCTTGGGGAAACTCGAGGGCTGGTTTTACTCGTAGCTTGACCTATCCGGACATGTCCTGAGACTAGATACGCGCGGCTACTATCAGGGTGTCGACACGTCGGGAGGCTTTGCTGGATTAGTTTTACCATTGTCGAAATGTCTTGTGCACCGGGATTCCGAGTCTGATCAGGTGTTCCGCGATGGAGGATTGTCTCCGCGGATCGTGAGCTTGTCATGGGCTAAGTTGGGACACCCCTGCAGGGTTTAAACTATCGAAAGCCGTGCCCGCGGTTATGTGGTGATGACCCACAAGTATAGGGGATCTATCGTAGTCCTTTCGATAAGTAAGAGTGTCAAACCCAACGAGGAGCAGAAGGAAATGACAAGCGGTTTTCAGTAAGGCATTCTCTGCAAGCACTGAAATTATCGGTAACAGATAGTTTTGTGATAAGGTAATTTGTAACGGGTAACAACTAATAAAAGTAAATAAGGTGCAGCAAGATGGCCCAATCCTTTTTGTAGCAAAGGACAAGCCTGGACAAACTCTTATATAAAGGAAAACGCTCCCGAGGACACATGGGAATTATCGTCAAGCTAGTTTTCATCACGCTCATATGATTCGCGTTCGTTACTTTGATAATTTGATATGTGGGTGGCCCGGTGCTTGGTACTGCCCTTCCTTGGACAAGCATCCCACTTATGATTAACCCCTATTGCAAGCATCCGCAAGTACAAAAGAAGTATTAAGGTAAACCTAACCATAGCATGAAACATATGGATCCAAATCAGCCCCTTACGAAGCAACGCATAAACTAGGGTTTAAGCTTCTGTCACTCTAGCAACCCATCATCTACTTATTACTTCCCAATGCCTTCCTCTAGGACCAAACAATGGTGAAGTGTCATGTAGTCCACGTTCACATAACACCACTAGAGGAAAGACAACATACATCTCATCAAAATATTGAACGAATACCAAATTCACATGACTACTTATAGAAAGACTTCTCCCATGTCCTCAGGAAAAAATGTAACTACTCACAAATCATATTCATGTTCATAACCAGAGTGGTATTAATATGCACATAAAGGATCTGAACATATGATCTGCCACCAAATAAACCAACTAGCATCAACTACAAGGAGTAATCAACACTACTAGCAACCCACAGGTACCAATCTGAGGTTTTGGGACAAAGATTGGATACAAGAGATGAACTAGGGTTTTATAGGAGATGGTGATGGTGAACATGTTGATGGAGATTGACCCCCTCCCGATGACAGGATCGATGGTGATGACGATGGTGATGATTTCCCCCTCCTGGAGGGATGTTTCCCCGGCAGAACAGCTCCGCGGGAGCCCTAGATTGGTTTCGCCAGGTTCCGCCTCCTGGCAACGATGCTTCGTCCCGAAAGCTTGCTTATGATTTTTTCCAGGGTGAAAGACTTCATATAGCCAAAGATGGGCACCGGAGGCCTGCCAGGGGGCCCACGAGGCAGGGGCGCACCCAGGGGGGTTGGGCACGCCCCCCACCCTCGTGGACGGTGGGTGGCCCCCCTCTAGTGCATTCTTCGCCCAATATTTTTTATATATTCCAAAACTGACTTTCGTGGAGTTTCAGGACTTTTGGAGTTGTGCAGAATAGGTCTCTAATATTTGCTCCTTTTCCAGCCCAGAATTCCAGCTGCCGGCATTCTCCCTCTTCATGTAAACCTTGTAAAATAAGAGAGAAAAGGCATGCGTATTGTGACATAATGTGTAATAACATCCCATAATGCAATAAATATCAATATAAAAGCATGATGCAAAATGGACGTATCAACTCCCCCAAGCTTAGACCTCGCTTGTCCTCAAGCGGAAGCCGATAACGAAAAATATGTCCACATGTTTAGAGATAGAGGTGTTGATAAAATAAAATACGGACATGAGGGCATGATGATCATTCTTATAACAGCAACATATATATATATATATATATATATATATATATATATATATATATATCGTCATATGATTTCTTATGCTAAAGTAACAATCTATTCACAATGTCAAGTATGAATGAGAAACTTCATTGAGAACTAACAAACTATGATCTCGGTCATTGAAGCAATTGCAATTTATCATAACGTCGGAAAGAGTCAATATAAGAGCTTTTCAGCAAGTCCACATACTCAACTATCATTTAGTCTTTCACAATTGCTAACACTCATGCAATACTTATGGGTATGGAGTTTTAATCGGACACAGAGAAAGATAGGGGCTTATAGTTTTGCCTCCCAACCTTTTACCTCAAGGGTAATGTCAACAATAATAGTTTATGATAACTTACATCCATTTGGATATATATATATATATATATATATATATATATATATATATATATATATATATATATCAGGATCTTTCCAACACAATGTGCTTGCCAAAGGATAAAATGTAAAAAGGAAAGGTGAAGATCACCATGACTCTTGTATAAGGTATAAGACAAGAATAAAAGATAGGCCCTTCACAGAGGAAAATAGAGGTTGTCATGTGCTTTTATAGTTGGATGCACTAAATCTTAATGCGAAAGAACGTCACTTTATATTGCCACTTGTGATATGGAACTTTATTATGCAGTCCGTCGCTTTTATTGCTCCCATATCACAAGATCGTATAAAGCTTATTTTCTCCACACTAATAGATCATACATATTTAGAGAGCAATTTTTATTGCATGCAACAATGACAACTTACTTAAGGATCTTACTCAATCCATAGGTAGATATAGTGGACTCTCATGGCAAAACCGATTTTAAGGATATTTGGAAGCACAAGTAGTATCTCTACTTGGTGCAAAGAATTTGGCTAGCATAAGAGGGAAAGGCAAGCTCAACATGTTGGATGATCCATGACAATATACTTTATTTCAGATATAAGAAAACATAACCCATTACGTTGTCTTCCTTGTCCAACATCAACTTTTTAGCATGTCATATTTTAATGAGTGCTCACAATCATAAAAGATGTCCAAGATAGTATATTTATATGTGAAAACCTCTCTTTCTTTATTACTTCCTATTAATTGCAACGATGACCAAAACTATGTTTGTCAACTGTCAACAACTTTTATTCATCATACTCTTTATATGTGAAGTCATTACTCTCCATAAGATCAATATGATCTCTTTATTTATTTTTATTCTTTCTTTTATTCCCTCAAGATCATAGTAAGATAATCAAGCCCTTGACTCAAAACTAATATTTATTATATATAGCTCATGGACTCGATTACATAGAAGGATCATAAAGCAAAGCTCAAAACTAGATCATACTAAAACTTTATCCTACTAAATCAATATATTACTAAAAGGATCGAACTAAGAAAAAAGATAAAGATAGGAGTGTGATGGTGATACGATACCGGGGCATCTCCCCCAAGCTTGGCAGTTGCCAAGGGAAGTGCCCATACCCGATACTCAGTTCTCCTTCTTCGAAGGTGGTGATGATGGAGTTGTTGATGATGTAGGTTTGTCGTCCAGCATCGAGCGTAGGAGGAGGGGGACGACATGATGCTTGGCCCTGAAAACTTTGCCAGAAAACAGCTCGAAACAAATACAGGAGATATTTGCGTGGTACGGTGGTCAAAACCTTCGGGAGATTATATAATGAATTTTTACCGACCAAAAGAAGTATCGTGCAAGAAAACTGAGTCCGGAGGGCACACAAGGTGCCCACGAGGCAGGGGGCGCGCCCTCCACCCTCGTGGATGCCTCCTGTCCTTTCGGACTACTTCTTATTTTCCTATTTTCTTAAATATTCCAAAACAGAGAAAATTTGCCATTAGAACTTTTTTGGAGTCGGCTTACTTACCGTACCACATACCTATTCCTTTTCGGAGTCTGAAACGTTCTGGAAAGTGTCCCTTATGTATTCCTCCGGGGTTATGGTTTCAATAACATTAGTTTCAACATTTATTGGATTACCTGAGATATAATGTTTGATTCTTTGACTGTTCACCACCTTTGAATTTGTGCCTTCGAAGGTGTTGATTTTTATGGCACCGGAGCAATAGACCTCCTCGATAACGTAAGGACCTTCCCATTTAGAGAGGAGTTTTCCTGCAAAAAACCTTAAACGAGAGTTGTATAGCAGAACATAATCACCTACGTTAAACTCATGCTTTTGTATCCTTTTGTCATGCCATCTTTTAACCTTTTCTTTAAACAGTTTGGCATTCTCATAGGCCTGGGTTCTCCATTCATCAAGTGAGATAATGTCAAATATCCTCTTCAAACCGGCAAGTTTGAAATCATAATTGAGCTCTTTAATGGCCCAATATGCCTTATGTTCTAGTTCGAGAGGTAAGTGACATGCTTTTCAATAAACCGTCTTATACGGAGACATACCCATAGGATTTTTATATGCAGTTCTATAGGCCCATAATGCATCATCAATTTTTTTGGACCAATTCTTTCTAGATCTATTAACAGTCTCGTGCAAAATTAATTTAATCTCTCTATTACTCAATTCTACTTGACCACTAGATTGTGGATGATATGGAGATGCAATTCTATGATTAACATCATACTTAGCAAGCATCTTACGAAAGGCACCATGAATAAAATGTGAACCACCATCAGTCATTAAATATCTAGGGACTTCAAACCTCGAAAAAATAACTTCTTTAAGCATCTTCATAGAGGTGTTATGATCAACACTACTAGTTGGAATAGTTTCTACCCACTTAGTAACGTAATCAACAGCAACTAAAATATGCGTATACCCATTAGAGGAAGGAAACGGTCCCATATAATCAAAGCCCCAAACATCAAATGGTTCAATAGCATGTGAATAGTTCATAGGCATTTCTTGACGTCTACTAGTATTAGCAATCCTTTGACATTCATCACAAGAAAAGACAAACTTACGGGCATCTTTAAAAAGAGTAGGCCAATAAAAACCGGATTGCAATACCTTATGCGCAGTTCTATCTCCAGCATGGTGTCCTCCATAAGCCTCAGAGTGACACTTGCGTAGGATCTATTCCTGTTCATGCTCAGGTACACAACGTCCAATAACACCATCTACTCCTTCTTTATAAAGGTGTGGATCATCCCAGAAGTAATGTCTTAAATCATAGAAAAACATTTTCTTTTGCTGGTATGTGAAACTAGGTGGTATAAATTTAGCAACAATGTAATTAGCATAATCAGCATACCATGGAGCAGTACGAGAAGCATTTATGACAACTAATTGTTCATCAGGAAAGCTATCATCAATAGGTAGTGTGTCGGAGTAATTGGACACGGGTATCCCGAAGACGGCGAGACAATATTTCAAGACATCGGGGCTAGCAAAGCCCCTCAGTCCGACTGCCCGGCCGCTCCTGCCGGCTCCCCGTCCGACTGCTCCACCTGGCCGGCTGCCAGCTGACCAACTGCACCAACTAGCCGACTGCCGACTGCAGTCCGACCCGGCATCGACAAGACCCCGACGAGACGGCCATACCGCGGACAAGACAACCGTACCGCGACACCGTCATGTATAGTGTCACTTGTCCCCTGGCACTATTCATGAAGTGACCTAGGGGACAAGCATGACATGCACCATGCCTTGCTCCCATACCTCCACATAGCTTAGATGCAAAGCTACCCTCTCCTATAAAAGGAGACACACAAGCAAGCTAGCTAGAAGAGAGCTAGCTAGCCATCCATCCATCCATTCCCACGGGCAAGCATGCCCAAGCACACATACGGCCATGCTCATGGCCGGCCACTAAAGCGTGCCTTGTGCACACATATATGGAGTCAGATGCCCATGGCACTGCCCCCAGATACAGCTCTAGGAGCGCTTTGTACTGCCCGATGTACACCCCAGATATATATGCTCAGACATGCAGGAGTAGGGGTATTATCTCTCCGGAGAGCCCCGAACCTGGGTAAACTAGCGCGTGCTACTCGCATACCCGCTCCCGGGCCTATCAACAGCAGTCTTACCCTCACACAAAGCCCTTGTGGCATCTGTCGCCTCACACCCCCCCGTGAGAATACCACGACATAGTGGGTCATCAAGAACATTCTCTAACCTAGACAAGTTGTCCGCAACGGGGTTCTTAGCTCTCTTTCTATCTATAATATGCAAATCAAATTCTTGTAGTAGGAGAACCCATCTAATAAGTCTAAGTTTAGCATCTTTCTTTTCCATAAGATATTTAATAGCAGCGTGATCAGTGTGAATAGTTACTTTAGAATCAACAATATAAGGTCTGAACTTATCACAAGCAAATACAACTGCTAAAAATTCTTTTTCAGTAGTAGCATAATTTCTTTGGGCACTGTCTAGAGTTTTACTAGCATATTGGATAACATTTAATTTCTTATCAACTCTTTGTCCTAGAACAGCACCTACAGCATAATCACTAGCATCACACATAATTTCTCTGGTAAATCCAATCAGGTGGCTGAACAATAGGTGCAGAAATCAAGGCTTTCTTAAGTATTTCAAATGCTTCTACACAATCATCATCAAAGACAAAAGGAACATCTTTTTGTAAGAGATTAGTCAGAGGCCTAGAAATTTTTGAGAAGTCTTTAATGAACCTCCTATAAAAACCGGCATGACCAAGGAAACTTCTTATACCTTTAATGTCCTTAGGACACGAGATCTTTTCAATAGCATCAACTTTAGCTTTATCAACTTCAATACCTCTTTCAGAGATTTTATGCCCCAAGACAATACCTTCATTAACCATAAAGTGGCACTTCTCCCAATTCAAGACGAGATTTGTTTCTTCACATCTCTGCAAAACTCGGTTAAGGTTGCTTAAGCAATCATCAAAAGAAGTTCCATAAACGGAGAAATCATCCATGAAAACCTCAAAAATCTTTTCACAGAAGTCAGAGAATATAGCAGTCATACATCTTTGAAAGGTAGAGGTGCATTGCATAAACCAAAAGGCATACGTCTATAAGCAAAGGTACCGAAAGGGCAAGTAAAAGTGGTCTTTTCTTGATCCTCTTTTGACATAGGTATTTGAGAGAAACCAGAATAACCATCTAGAAAGCAAAAATGTGTATGTTTGGATAATCTTTCTAGCATTTGATCAATAAAAGGTAAAGGGTAATGATCCTTTTTAGTAGCTTTATTCAGTTTGCAGAAATCAATTACCATTCTATAACCTGTAACAATTCTTTGTGGAATCATTAGGAACAACAGTAATACCTCCCTTCTTAGGGACACAATGGACAGGACTTACCCACTGACTATCAGCAACAGGATAAATTGTACCTGCCTCCAGAAGCTTTAGTATTTCCTTCCTTACCACTTTTTTCATCTTAGTATTTAACCATCGTTGGTGATCAACAACCGGTTTAGCGTCTTTTTCCAAATTTATTTTGTGCTGGCATAGAGTGGGACTAATGCCCTTAAGATCATCCAGAGTATATCCAATAGCAGCACGGTGCTTCTTCAGAGTTTTCAATAATTTCTCTTCTTCTTGCTCTGAAAGGTTAGCACTAATAATAACATGATATATCTTCTTTTCATCAAGATAAGCATACTTAAGAGTATCAGGTAATGGTTTAAGCTCAAACACGGGATCACCCTTGGGTGGAGGAGGATCCCCTAGAATTTCAACAGGTAAGTTGTGTTTCAAAATAGGCCCCTGTTTAAAGAATACTTCATCTATTCCCCTTCTTTCTTTCATTCATAAACATATCATTTTCATGGTCTAGCAAATATTGTTCTAAAGGATCGTTAGGAGGCACGACAACAGAAGCAAGACCAATAATTTCATCTTTACTAGGCAATTCTTTGTCACGGGGTTGTTTACGAAATTTAGCAAAATTAAAATCATGAGACATATCCCCTAATCCAATAGTAACAACATCCTTTTTGCAGTCTATCTTAGCATTAACAGTATTCAAGAAGGGTCTACTAAATATAATGGGACCAAAGTCATCTTGTGGGGAACCAAGAACAAGAAAATCAGTAGGATATTTAACTTTCCCACACAAGACTTCAACATCTCTAACAATCCCAACCGGTGAGATAGTATCTCTATTGGCAAGCTTAACTGTAACATCAATACCTTCTAACTCAGCAGGTGCAATCTCGTGCATAATTTCTTCGTATAAAGAATGAGGTATGGCACTCGCACTAGCACCCATATCACATAAACCATGACAACAATGATCTCCTATTTTAACAGAAATAACAGGCATGCCGGGTCTAGCAATTCTAGCAGCTTCATCACAGAATTAAATAACATGCCCATCAATATTATCGGCCAAGAGATCTTTAACCATAGCAATACTAGGTTCAACTTTAATTTGCTCAGGGGGTGTAGGTGTTCGAGTATTACTCTTACGAACCACAGTTGAAGCTTTAGCATGATCCTTTATTCTAGCAGGGAAAGGTGGTTTCTCAATATAAGCGATAGGGACAATAGGATCAACGTTATAAGTGATAGTCTTTTCTTCAACTTTAATAGGTTCAACTACTTTTACTTAAATGGGAGGATGATATTTAAACCACTTCTCCTTGGGAAGATCAACATGAGTATAAATTGATTCACTGAAAGAAGCTACTATCTCAGAGTCAAGTCCATATTTAGTGCTAAATTCACGGAAAACATCGGTATCCATAAAAGATTTAACACAATCGAACTTAGGTGTTATACCTGACTCCTTACCTTCGTCGATTTACCAATCTTCAGAGTTGTGTTTAATTCTTTCCAATAAATCCTATCTGAATTCAATAGTCTTCATCATAAAAGAACCAGTACAAGAAGTATCGAGCATGGAGCGATTTGAGAGAAAGCCGAGCATAAATTTTTTGAATAATAATTTCTCTTGAGAGCTCATGATTGGGGCATGAATATAACATTGACTTAAGCCTCCCCCAAGATTGAGCGATGCTTTCTCCTTCGCAAGGCAAAAAAATTACATATATAATTACGATCACGATGAACCAGATGCATAGGATAAAACTTCTGATGAAATTCCAATTTCAATCGGTTGTAGTTCCATGATCCAATATCATCACATAGCCTAAACCATGTCAATGCCTTTCCCTTCAAAGATAAAGGGAAGACCTTCTTCTTGATAACATCCTCGGGCACACCTACAAGCTTGAATAATCCACAAACTTCATCCACATAGATTAGGTGCAAATCGGGATGCAATATTCCATCTCCTGTAAAAGGATTAGCTAGCAGTTTCTCTATCATACCCGAAGGAATTTCAAAGTAAACATTTTCAGTAGGTTCAGTAGGTTGAGGAGCAACTCTTTGCTCTACTGGTCGGGGTGAAGATACCCCGAACAAGCCCCTCAAAGGATTATGTTCCATAGTAACAAGTGACAGTAAATTTCAGCACACTGTATAAATTTTTCCTTACCAAATTCCACCTACCAAAGGCGCTTCACTCCACGGCAACGACGCCAGAAAAAAGTCTTGATGACCCACAAGTATAGGGGATCTATCGTAGTCCTTTCGATAAGTAAGAGTGTCGAACCCAACGAGGAGCAGAAGGAAATGACAAGCGGTTTTCAGTAAGGTATTCTCTGCAAGAACTGAAATTATCGGTAACAGATAGTTTTGTGATAAGGTAATTTGTAATGGTAACAAGTACTAAAAGTGAATAAGGTGCAGAAAGATGGCCCAATCCTTTTTGTAGCAAAGGACAAGCCTGGACAAACTCTTATATGAAGGAAAACGCTCCCGAGGACACATGGGAATTATCGTCAAGCTAGTTTTCATCACGCTCATATGATTCGCGTTCGTTACTTTGATAATTTGATATGTGGGTGGACCGGTGCTTGGGTACTGCCCTTCCTTGGACAAGCATCCCACTTATGATTAACCCCTATTGCAAGCATCCGCAACTACAAAAGAAGTATTAAGGTAAACCTAACCATAGCATGAAACATATGGATCCAAATCAGCCCCTTACGAAGCAACGCATAAACTAGGGTTTAAGCTTCTGTCACTCTAGCAACCCATCATCTACTTATTACTTCCCAATGCCTTCCTCTAGGCCCAAACAATGGTGAAGTGTCATGTAGTCGACATTCACATAACACCACTAGAGGAAAGACAACATACATCTCATCCAAATATCGAACGAATACCAAATTCAGATGACTACTTATAGAAAGACTTCTCCCATGTCCTCAGGAACGAACGTAACTACTCACAAATCATATTCATGTTCATAATCAGAGGGGTATTAATATGCATAAAGGATCTGAACATATGATCTTCCACCAAATAAACCAACTAGCATCAACTACAAGGAGTAATCAACACTACTAGCAACCCACAGGTACCAATCTGAGGTTTTGGGACAAAGATTGGATACAAGAGATGAACTAGGTGTCGGATTTCGGGTTCCGGCAAAACCCTTGAGGTTCGAACACTGGGGTGCGCACGAAGATCTCCCCCTACCTAATCACGCCCTCAGCCTCATCGCGATCTCACGGCCTAGCTCAACGAACCCGCAACACAAGACACGAGATTTATACTGGTTTGGGCCACCGTTGTGGTGTAATACCCTACTCCAGTGTGGTGTGGTGGATTGCCTCTCGGGCTGATGATGTACAGTACAAGGGAAGAACAGCCTCCTGAGGTGAGGTATTCTTGTGCTTTGTGGGCTTGTGTGGGTGAGGATGATATCAATTAGTTCGTCCCCCCTACTGTGGTGGCTAGTCCTATTTATAGAGGCCCTGGTCCTCTCCCCAAATATTGAGCGGGAAGGGAGCCAACTGTAACACCCCCGGTGTCATGCTACAGTAACCCTATGTGATTAAGCTAATCACTTGGCTAAGTAGTGCTTGATCACCTTTGATTCACATATCATTTGAAATCCCACTTTGGAATCAAATCCAATTTGCAAGTGAAATATGAAGTTGCACAAAAGTTGCTGCAAAATAGTTCATCATTTAGCCAAAATTCCATACCAAATGATTGTTAAGGAAAACAACATCAGTTCCAAGCCAAGATGGACTATAGCAATTAAGATAGTGCCATTCCAGCATTTTAAAATGCTATTCCAACTATGAAAAGTCCAAATGGATTCAAATAAATCACAAGCTTATGGTGGCAGTGCACCACTGACCCTAGTATTTGTTTTCACCAGTGGCACATTTTTGCGAAAGATGATTAGTGCAAAAGAAAATGCAAAAGGCTACTGTTAAAAGAAAACAGAAAATAAATAAATAAATAAAAAGCAAAGGAAAGGCCAAACCGCTACTGTGCTTATGGCCCAGCCGCGTGCAGTAGGCAGCCCAGCCCAGTAGGGGGCCTTTCCCCTACCTCCTACTGCTCACCGCACGCGGTGGCCGCCGGGCGTGCGTCCGTGTCCGCGGATGGCCACGCGGCAGTCATCCGGCCTCTCCCTGCCGTCTACAAGGTCGTCGTCGACCCCCCCGCTAACCCTAGCTCGACCGGCCCCTCTCGCTCGCTCTCTCGCCCGTTCTCCTCCACCACCGAACGCGACCGTCGCCGCTCGCCATCGCAGCCGCGGCTACCGACCTCGCCTTGCCTCGCCGACCTCTCCAGCAGCTCCGCCGTAGTCGACTGCCTCGTCCCCGTCCACAAGCGCAAGCCGGGGAGCACCGCAGGCCATGGATCGAGCCGCCCCCTTCTGCCTCGGTCGCCGGTGATCTTCCTCCTCTCCAGCGATTCCTGCTGCTACTAAGCCTATCACCGGCCTCCGTGTGCCGCTCGGTGAGATTCTCCGTCTCTTGCTCCCCTTCGTTAGCCTCTACGTGTGCCGTAGCTAGCTGCTGCCGCGACCGTGCTCTGCTCGCCGCCGACGAGCTTGTGGCCGTCACTGTGGTCGACGTCACCGCCGCCTGAGGCCACGGTCGAACTCCTGGTGCTCCCAGGAGCCCAACGAGCACGAGCCCGTGCTTCCCCATGCCCCCTAGCTCTGGATCCGTCGACGCCCAAACTCCAGTGTCCGCTCCGCCGCTCGCCACCGCCATATTCGGCCGTTTCCGGCCAAGCCACCCCCATAGTTTCACGCGCAAGCGTGCGCCCGTTCGAACGCGGGTAGCTGCGTGCGAAACGACCCCCTGTGGCGATTTTCCGAACGACTCCGGCTATGCGCCGACCCGCTGTTAGTGCACCTGTCAATGACATGTGGGTCCCACTGGACCCACAAGTCAGTGTTGACTCCAGTCAACCGCACTGTTGACTGCTGACATCACACATACGTCATGCTGACGTCATCCCATACTGTTCTGGATAATGTTGGATTTAAATAAATAATTAAAATCAGAAAATGATTAAAACTTTAGAAAATCATATGAAATAATCCGTAACTCGGATGAAAATACTTTCTACATGAAAGTTGCTCAGAACGACGAGACGAATCCGGATACACAGCCAGTTCGTCCGCCACACATCCCTGACATATCGAACTCGCAACTTTCCCCCTCCGTTTCATCTCTCCGAAAACGCGAAACACCGGGGATACTTTCCCGGATGTTCCCCCCTTCGTCTGTATCACCTCCTACCGCGTTAGGGCACACCTAGCACCGTGCATTGTCTTGTCATGCACCGTCATGCTTATGTTTGCATTATATTTATTGTTTCTTCCCCCTCTTCTTCTCCGGTAGACCCCGAGACCGGCGCTGATGCCACCGAGTACGACTACGTCACCGACGACCCTTCTCCCGGTACAACAGAGCTTCCAGGCAAGCCCCCCCTTGATCACCAGATATCGCCTATTCTTCTCTATACTGCTTGCATTAGAGTGGTGTAGCATGTTACTGATTTCGTTTAATCCTATTCTGTTGCATAGCCTGTCATTGTTGCTACAGTTGTTACCCTTACCTGCTATCCTACTGCTTAGTATAGGATGCTAGTGTTCCATCAGTGGCCCTACACTCTTGTCCGTCTGCCATGCTATACTACTGGGCCGTGATCACTTCGGGAGGTGATCACGGGTATATACTATATACTTTATATACATGACACATGTGGTGACTAAAGTCGGGTCGGCTCGTTGAGTACCCGCAAGTGATTCTGATGAGGGGGCTGAAAGGACAGGTGGCTCCATACCGGTAGAGGTGGGCCTGGGTTCCTGACGGCCCCCGACGGTTACTTTGTGGCGGAGCTACAGGGCAGGTTGAGACCACCTAGGAGAGAGGTGGGCCTGGCCCTGGTCGGCATTCGCGGATACTTAACACGCTTAACGAGATCTTGGTATTTGATCTGAGTCTGGCCATTTGGTCTATACGCACTAACTAACTACGCGGGAACAGTTATGGGCACTCGACGTCGTGGTATTAGCCGAAGCTCTTCTTGACGTCAGCGACGGAGCGGCGCGCGCCGGATTGGACTGGAACGCCTGCTAGGCTAGGTCTGCTTCCGGCTGCGTTCGCAACGTGCAGGTGTGCAATGGGCGATGGGCCCAGACCCCTGCGCCATAGGATTTAGACCGGCGTGATGACCTCTCTGTTGTGCCTAGGTGGGGCTGCGACGTGTTGATCTTACGAGGCCGGGCATGACCCAGGAAAGTGTGTCCGGCCAAATGGGATCGAGCGTGTTGGGTTATGTGGTGCACCCCTGCAGGGAAGTTTATCTATTCGAATAGCCGTGTCCCTCGGTAAAAGGACGACCCGGAGTTGTACCTTGACCTTATGACAACTAGAACTGGATACTTAATAAAACACACCCTTCCAAGTGCCAGATATAACCCGGTGATCGCTCTCTAACAGGGCGACGAGGAGGGGATCGCCGGGTAGGATTATGCTATGCGATGCTACTTGGTGAACTTACCATCTACTCTCTTCTACATGCTGCAAGATGGAGGTGGCCAGAAGCGTAGTCTTCGACAGGATTAGCTATCCCCCTCTTATTCTGGCATTCTGCAGTTCAGTCCACTGATATGGCCCTTTACACATATACCCATGCATATGTAGTGTAGCTCCTTGCTTGCGAGTACTTTGGATGAGTACTCATGGTTGCTTTTCTCCCTCTTTTCGCCTTTCTATACCTGGTTGTCGCAACCAGATGCTGGAGTCCAGGAGCTAGAGATCCCGAGGATGATTCTACGTGGAGTTCGGCTTCGAGGAGTAGTTAGGAGGTCCCAGGCACGAGGCCTTGCCTTTTCGATCGTTGCTACTTTTGTGCTAGCCTTCTTAAGGCAAACTTGTTTAACTTATGTCTGTACTCAGATATTGTTGCTTCCGCTGACTCGTCTATGCTCGAGCTCTTGTATTCGAGCCCTCGAGGCCCCTGGCTTGTAATATGATGCTTGTATGACTTATTTTATTTTAGAGTTGTGTTGTGATATCTTCCCGTGAGTCCCTGATCTTGATCGTACACGTTTGTGTGCATGATTAGTGTACGATTGAATCGGGGGCGTCACACCAACAACAGCCAAATTCGAAGGGAGACAACTAGTACAAGTTATCCTGACTAAAGGTGGTCTTCGTCTGCCAAAGGCTCTGGTGGTGACGCCGTCTTGGGCTCCACGGCTACCTTCGTCCTGCCGTCTTGCTGGTCTTGGTCTTGTTGCACCGATATGGAAACCTTTGCCTGATGCCTCGGGACTCCTCGCCTGCGCTTGCCCCTTTAGCACCAAAGAGGAAACGAGGACACCGCACGCGCCGGCGCCCGCCTGTCTCCAGTCGTCATGGCCTGCGTCACAGGAACCTCGCGAGGTGTCCCTTGCCTTGATCTCTCCGCCCCTCGCGAGCCAGCCTGGTGAGGCCGCTCCCGAGGAGGTCTTGTGTCGTCCGCCTCGCGAGGCTTGGCCCCTCGCGAGGGTCTTGAGTATTTGTTGGTGAAGATGGGCTGTACAGGGCCGCTGGCAGGCAAGTCTGGGGACCCCCGTTCCCAGGACGCCGACAGTAGCCCCCGGGCCCAAGGTGCGCTCGGACTTGTCTTCGAGGTGAAGCCAAAGGGCAAGTGCGGAGCACCGCGGGCCCCAACAGCCTGCGGCCTTGGTCGACGCGTGGTGATTGATTGGACGTGGGCGTCTCCGCTTCCCCACGCTGCTTCGGCAACTTCCCACCTGATAAAAGGCCGGTGCAGTCTACACTTGCCTTCATTGCTTTCCTTCACCTTGCTCCAGATCCCCTTTCTCGCTCCTTGCTTCCGAAATCTCCAGATCTACTTCAATCCCCTTTCGAGCTTCCGACCAATGGCGCCCCGAAAGGCCAAGGTTGCTTCGCCGCCTGCTTGGTACGAGCCGGCTCTAGACAAGCCCAACGTCTCGGAGAAGAACCTCGCCGCCACGCGCCTGCTGATGGCGGGGGAGAGCAATGAGAGGGGGAAGACCGAGCTCCGGGTGGCTCCGCCGAGCCGGAGGCTTCGAATAGCACCTTCTACCCCTTCTTTATGATGAGCATCATCGCGGGCCTAGTTCTCCCTTTCTCTGACTTCTTCTACGCCATCCTCCGCCATTACGGGTTACAGGCCCTTCACCTCCATCCCAACTCCATCCTTCTCTTGTCGATCTTCACTTTCTACTGTGAGGTGTATGTTGGCGTGATGCCATCCATGGCTCTGCTGCGTCACTTCCTCTTCCTCCGCATCAACGATGGTCGTACCTCTGGGTGCGCCAACTTCATCGTGGCCGGCAAGGCCAACGCGATCTCGAAGGCTGGGAAGAAGGTCGACGGCTTCAGGAGCAAGTGGGGCATGATGGACGCCAAGTGCGTCCACCCACGTTTGAGGCTGCCGACGGAGATGCCCCAGTCTGACGAGGGGTGGTCTCGTGCGAAGCTTACTGATGACCAAGAGACGTCGGTGCTGGAGAAGATGAACGCCGACCTGAAGCCGGGCAACGCGAAGGCGGCGAAGCTGACGGGGGCCATGCTCCTGAGGGAGTTCCTGATGCTGTAGGTGGCTCCGCTCCAGGCGTGCTCGCGCCCCTTGTGGACGCTTGGGGGCGAAGAAGACAAGCTTCGCCTGAGTCCGGGAGCCTTGTCTGACGAGGAGCTGGCTGTAGCTCTCCGCCTCTTGGTCGGGGACGACCAAGAGTATTCGCCGAGCGCCATCGTTCCCTTGTTCCGTCGCAAGGACGGGGCGCAGGTTGTGGCCGCCATGCCCACCTTTGACGAGCGTGGCCTGGTGCCGCCGACGCCCCTTGTGGTCCCGGAGGCGACGACGCCGGTGGACGTGTCTTCTGGCGACTCCCGCAAGGAGGACGAAGAGGAGGAAGACGAGGAGCGCGACTCGAAGGTGACAACCGAGGGGATGAGGGAGACCTTTGAGGGAGTCCTGGACTAAGGGGTCCTCGGGCGTCCTGTTATCCATGGGCCGGACTGATGGGCTATGAAGACATGAAGGCCGAAGACTGTACCCGTGTTCGGATTGGACTCTACTTGGCATGGGAGGCAAGCTTGGCGACCGAAGATTCCTTCTTATGTAACTGACTCTATGTAAACCCTAGATCCCCTCGGTGTCTATATAAACCGGAGGGTTAGTCCGGAAAGGACACATTACCATAGTCATATAGGCTAGACTTCTATGGTTTAGCCATTACGATCTCATGGTAGATCAACTCTTGTAACACTCATATTCATCAAGATCAATCAAGCAGGAAGTAGGGTATTACCTCCATAGAGAGGGCCCGAACCTGGGAAAACATCATGTCCCCCGTCTCCTGTTACCATCAATCCTAGACGCACAGTTCGGGACCCCCTACCCGAGATCCGCCGGTTTTGACACCGACATTGGTGCTTTCATTGAGAGTTCCACTGTGCCGTCGACAAAAGGCTCGATGGCCCCTTCAATCGTCAATAATGACGCTGTCCAAGGAGGAACCTTCCTCCCCGGACAGATTGTTGTATTCGGCGACTTCGTACTGCGGGCCGACTCGCTTGGCCATCTGGAGCAGGTCGATAGCTACGCCCCTGGCCATCAGGTCAGATTTGGAAGCTTGAACTACATTGCGGATATCCATGGAGACTTGATGTTAAAGGGATTCGACCCCGCGGCAATCGCTCCCCTCGCCCCGATGAACGTGACTTAAAACTGCCATTGGATCACACCCAGGAGATGGTTCCTGCTGCCGCAACGGCCTTAGAGCCAAAGCAGATCGTGCCATCCGAGGCCACAGAGTCCACGGCGTTGGAGCCGCACACAGACTCGACATCCCGCAATATTCGCGTCAATGGAACTCCGGACTCGTCTCCGGCTATAAGTTCCGGACCAGGTACGCTTGCGGACACCGAGCTGGATCGGTTATCGATTTTCGAATTTAGCGCCGCAGACACCTTCCAGCATTCACCTTTGGGTGACGTGCTAAACTCTTTAAAGAATTTTTCCTTGGAGAAGGACTCATAGCCGAACTATATCCGGTTCGAGCTAGAGACGGATGACGAGGAATTTTGCTTCCCACCCGCCACCCACTTCATAGCCACTGTCGATGACTTAACCGACGTGCTTGACTATGGCTCCGAAGACATCGATGGTATGGACGACGAAGCTGACAAGGAGCAAGGCCAAGACCCGCCATTCACTGGACGTTGGACGGCTACCTCTTCGTACGACGTATACATGGTTGATACACCTAAAGGATCTGGCGACGACAAACAAGAGCCAGATGCGAATAAAACCTCTGAGACGCAGTCCAAGCGCCGACACCCCAAACGCCGTTCTAAGCCTCGTCGCTCAAAAGACGGCAGCACCGGCACTGGAGAAAATAGTACTTCGGGCGACGCCGAAAACAATATAGACCCTGTCGGAGCTGCATCCGAACAGGAGGAACACGGCAACGGGCAAGATAATTCTCGGAGGACGACAATTACCTTCCACCCTCCGAGGAGGAGACAAGCCTCGGCAACGAAGACTTCATCGTGCCCGAGGATCCTCTGGAGCAGGAGCGCTTTAAGCTTCAGCTCATAGCCACTGCAAGGAGCCTGAAAAAGAAACAGCAGCAGCTTCAAGCTGAACAAGATCTGCTCGTCGACAGATGGACTGATGTCCTGACAGCCGAAGAATACGGCCTCAAGCGCCCAGCCAAGAGTTACCCAAAACGCAGACTGCTACCTCAGTTCGATGAGGAGGCACCAGATCCCATTCCTCCCTTGCGCAATGCGGACCGACCACCACGCGGTCGGGATAGTGCGGCAGACCGACCACCCCGCGGTCGGGATAAGACGGCAACTCGGGCAGAACAACAGCCCGCCCCACTGCCTCGCAAACACAGGGACAGACCAGCTCGGTACCATACATACGACCTTCGGCAGGAATTGGATAGTAGAGCAGGACACACCAAATCAATATACGGATCGCGAGGACGCTTCCCTACTCGAGATGATAGCTACCTATTCGGACGTGACAAACTCAATCACACCCGGGCCGACAACCACAGACGGACTTCGTCGGAGATACGCCGTGACGCGGCCCGCTATAGAGGCGCCGCACACCCTCTCTGCTTCACAGACGAGGTGTTGGATCATGAATTCCCCGAGGGGTTCAAGCCTGTCAATATTGAATCATACGACGGAACAACCGACCCCGCAGTGTGGATCGAAGATTTTATTCTTCACATCCACATGGCCCGAGGAGATGACCTCCACGCCATCAAATAGCTCCCATTAAAGCTCAAAGGACCAGCTCGACACTGGCTAAATAGTCTGCCTGAGAACTCCATCGGCAGCTGGGAGGACTTGGAAGAGGCCTTCCTCGACAACTTTCAAGGTACGTATGTCCGGCCACCCGATGCCGATGACTTAAGCCACATAGTTCAACAATCTATAGAATCAGCCAGAAAATTCTGGACTAGGTTCCTAACCAAAAAGAACCAGATCGTCAACTGTCCGGATGCTGAAGCCCTAGCGGCCTTTAAGCATAGCATCCGGGACGAATGGCTCGCCCGCCACCTCGGCCAGGAAAAGCCGAGGTCCATGGCAGCCCTCACGACACTTATGACCCGCTTCTGCCCGGGAGAGGATAGTTGGCTGGCTCGCAGTACAAACACAGCCAACGAAACAGGCCCCTCCGAGGCCAAAAACAGCACCGGCAAGCTCCGGCGCAACAGACACAAACGCCGAAGCAATGGCGATAACACCGATGACACTACAGTTCACGCCGGATTCAGTGGCTCCAAGTCCGGCTAGCGAAAGAAGCCCTATAAAAGGAGTAGCGGAGGACCATCCATTTTGGACCGCATACTCGATCGTCCTTGCCAGATACATGGCAGCCTAGACAAACCGGCCAACCATACTAACAGAGATTGCCGGGTCTTTAAAGAAGCCAGCAAGGCAAACAGCAGAAACAAGGAAGGGGAATCACAGAGCGAGGACGATGACGAGGAGCCCCAGCAGCCGAACACTGGGGGGCAAAAGAAATTTCCCCCTCAAGTCAAAACGGTGAACATGATATATGCTACACACATCCCCAAAAGGGAGCGCAAGCGCGCACTTAGGGACGTCTATGCGTTAGAGCCAGTCGCCCCGAAATTCAATCTGTGGTCGTCATTCCCGATCACCTTCGACCGCCGAGACCATCCAACCAGCATCCGCCATGGCGGTTCAGCCAGACTAGTCCTCGACCCAATCATCGACGGATTTCACCTGACACGAGTCCTAATGGATGGTGGTAGCAGTCTCAACCTGCTCTGTCAGGATACAATACGTAAAATGAGCATCGACCCCTCACGAGTCAAGCCCACGAAGACTACCTTTAAAGGAGTCATACCAGGCGTAGAGGCCCGTTGTACGGGCTCAATAACGCTGGAGATAGTATTCGGTTCCCCGGATAACTTCCGAAGCGAAGGAGTAATCTTCGATATCGTCCCATTTCGCAGCGGCTATCACGCCCTGCTCGGACGAACCGCATTTGCTAGATTCAACGCGGTGCCACATTACGCTTATCTCAAGCTCAAGATGCCCGGTCCATGTGGTGTCATTACAGCAAATGGAAACACGGAACACTCCCTCCGTACAGAGGAGCACACCGCCGCCATAGCAACAGAAGTACAGCGCGGCCTTCTCAAGCAGCATTATAATTCGGCTGTCGAGCCCCTGGACATCATTAAGAGGGTCCGGACCACACTACAATAGGAGAGCTCGGCTCGTCACGAGCCGAATTAGCAATTTGGCCTTCGTCCCAGCCCCGATGAGGCAATGGCATTAATACCGCGCGTACATAAACTACGCACTCAAAACCCCATGGGTATTGATGGAGGCATAAATCGTTCGCGATCCACAATACGGCTTGACCGACCCTGGGATTCACACGCTTTTACTTTTTCTTTTTTACGGGTTTTCTTCTCTTTTCGAGGTTTATACGGACAACCTGCTTGCAGAACACACCAAGGAGGCAAGGAGTTCTAGCTCACAAGGGAATCCCTAGGTGGTCTCTACTAAACGATTGCCATACTTGCTTTTCATACCCGCACGTAGCTCGCCCTTGGTTGTGGCATGTTAAATAGCCCTACTTGCTTATCGCATTACTTGTACAAAGTACGCCTCGACGTACTAGCTACATCACAATGGTGAATACACGGTAGCGTCAACTTATTATTTCATTTTTCCATTTACTCACCTCGGTATTAATTACTCACTGCACACGTACATCATGGTACGTATTACTACGCCAGGGGCTTCATTACACCCAACACTACGACAATAAAAAGTCCAAACACTTTTATAGTATAGTTCGGCACCCCGAACTTATAGCATTATATGCATCGGCTTCGAATCATGTCTTTGGTCAATAGTTTGGTTGCCCGGCTCCTGTGCTTACTACTTTACGTTCCGCTATATCGGCTAGGGTAGTAAAGGGAGAACTACTGCGATTGTGTCCCGGTTCTTCCGGACGAGCACCTCAGTAGAGAAAGCCGAAAACTGACTCTCATGATGCGGCGAGAGCCGGTCAGCTGTTCGAGAGATTCCAAATCGTTAGAGATTTTTTATGCTTCTTGCGAAGAATCGGTTCCCCCCGATTAGGCGTGCATAGTGCCCCTAGTTCGGTCTTCCAAATACCAGGGGCTTCGCCAACTTTCTTAATTGTCAAACTCCTATGGCTAAGTGAGGGCGGTAAAGGCCGCATAGTCTGATTGCCTTGTTCGTTGCGCTAAACACCTCCTTTAAGGACCAGAATGTGGAGTAAAGAGTGTTTAGATTTATCCCGAACACCCCCGTACTATCTACGTGGGGGCAGAAGCCGACGACTGGTCAACCCTCAGATTTAATAAACGGCCGCACAGGAGATAAATTTAAATCAGAAGCATTATACTACATAACACCATTGTTCCATATTACAGGGCAAGGTAATACACATGTTCTCATGGGAATATGATATCCTTCGAACATTGCTCCGCCACAAGGCGGGACCCCTCCAGGACACCATCAAAATAGTGCTCGGGCCGACGATGCTCCTTGCCCTCCGGCGGCCCCTCGGTCATTAGCTTCTTGGCATCCAGCTTCGCCCAATGCGTCTTGACGCGGGCAAAGGCCATACGCGCACCTTCAATACAGACCGACGCTTCACGGCTTCGAGCCACGGATAGGCACTCACAAGCCGCTGCACAAGTCCGAAGTAGCTGCTAGGTATAGGATCGGCAGGCCACAGCCGGACTATCAGGTCCTTCATGGCTAGCTCTGCCAACCTGTGCAGCTCGACCAACTGCTTTAGCTGGTCGCTGAAGGGCACCGGATGTTCGGATCCCAGATATTGGGACCAGAATAGCTTCTCCGTAGACATCCCTTCTTCGGCTCTATAATGCTCGGCAGCATCTGATACACTGTGCGGTAGATCTGTAAACGCCTCTGGAAAATCCAAATTCAGGATAAGTACAAGGAACGTTTCTTCTACATACTTGCTATGCATGGTAAAAGACTTGCCCGCCGTAATCTTCTTGGCTACCTGAATTTCCTAGAGGGCGCTCTGGGCTTCGGCTCGTGCATCCTGCGCGCTCTGGTGGGCCTTCGCCAATTCAGACTCTTGCGCCTTACAATCGCGCTCCAAGGACTCAAACCTCTCTATCGCGCCCTGGAGCTGTTGCTGCGCCTCGCCAACCCGGGCCTCGTGCTTCTCGCGCGAGGCGCGTTCCTTGGCCACTATGTCCTCGGCCTTGGCTAGCGCCTTCTTAAGGGCCGCCACCTCGGCCGTGGCCCCTAATAAAGTTTATGAAACTTTAGTCCGGTCGGACTACTCATTTTTTCGAAATGTACCCACAGGTTACTTCATACCTTGGCTATCTTCCAGCTGCTTCTTCACGAGGCCGAGCTCCTCCTCGGCCCGCTCCAGTTTCTGCTTCAGTGCGGAAACCTCCGCAGCATGAGCAGTGGCAGCCTGCAGCAATACCTGCTTATTCACATAGACAACTCATGTTAGACTCCTGCGATATTTATTCTTGATCCTCTGTTTGACTTTTCCTCCCGAACACCAAACGGAGCATCAGGGGCTATTGTCTATACTGTGATATTTTTCCTACAATCACATTACTTACCTCAAAGCCCATTAGAAGGCTAGTGCAGGCTTTGGTCAGTCCGCTTTTGACGAACTGAACCTTCTCTATTACCGTGTCCATAAGGACACGATGTTCATCCACTATAGAGGCGCCTCGTAGCACCTCCAGCAGATTATCCGTTGCCTCTGGTTGGACAGAGGTCACCGGTGGAACAGGCACATTCCCTCCTTGGGGGGAATGCCTTTCGCTGGACCCGGAGCCGTGTAGATCTCCGGAATGGTATCCGGCTGAGGTCCGAAGGGAACTCGGGCCCCGTCACCAGTCCCCGTGGGGACTTTTTCCCCTGTATGTCCGGCGACCGAGGGGTCATCCTGGGACGTCACCCCGATGATCTCCGGAATCTCCCCCCAGCCTGGGAAAGTCTTTTTGGATACCACCTCATCATCACCCTTGGGAGAGACGGAATGAGCAGGTGGCGGAGACATGCTAGCCATCTCCTTCGAGTCCAGCGAATCCTCTTTCAAGGATCGCGGGGAGCCACCGCGTGTCGGACTGCAGTGACAAAGTTTACAATATGTCAATATTACAAACCGGGAAGGCCAGACGTTTGCAGATTCTGGTACTTACGAAGCGGCCCGAGGCTTGGTCCGGCGAGGTCGCTCCGGACTGCTGTCAACATCCCACGCGGAGTTATCCGCGAGGGAGCCTTTAACCCTCTTGGGCACTTTCGCTTCCGGACTCGTGGGGGGCGCTCTTTTCTTCGTCCCCACCTAAGGTGGGGAGTCGTCTTCTTCCTCCTCTTCGTTGTCGTCGTCGGTGGACGAAGAAGAAGTTTACTCCTCGGACGTCACGTCTGGAGCGCCTTTTCGGCGAGGGCCCTTCTTGGCCCCTTTGGCCGCTTTCCTGGCCGTCTTCTCTGGCACCTCATAAGGTGCGGGAAAAAGCATTTTCGTCAGCAATGGGAATTCTTTGTCTTCGGGCAGTGGAGCCGGACAGTCAATCTCCCCCGCCACCTCGATCCAGGCCTGGCAAAGTGGGTAGAAGAGCTTAGAATCCATCCTCAAAATATGCCGGTGAAAGGTATACCTTGAAAACATTAAAGGACTTACCGGATTGGCCTGGCGCCTTAAGCTAAGCCCGCGATCTTCAGTCATGGGCGGTGGCGTCTCGCTGGCCTTGAAGAGCGCTTTCCAGATACCTTTGTGCGTCACGCCGAAGAGCTCTAGCAGCGTCTGGTGCTTGGCCGGGTCGTACTCCCACAAATAGCATGCCCGGCGTTGGCACGGAAGGATCCGGCGAATGAGCATAACCTGGATCACATTCACAAGCTTGATCTTCTTGGTTATCATGTTCTGGACGCATGTCTGGAGCCCAGTTATCCCGTCCGAAGATCCCCAAGTTAGGCCCTTCTCTTGCCAGGAAGTGAGCCGCATCGGAACTCCGGATCGCAATTCGGGGGCTGCTACCCAATCGGTGTCACGTGGCTCGGTGATGTAAAACCACCCCGATTGCCATCCCTTCACCATCTCTGCAGAAGAGCCTTTGGGCCAGGTGACATTGGGCATCTTGCCCACCATAGCGCCTCCGCACTCTGCTTGTTGACCGCTCACCACCTTTGGTTCCACATTGAAGGTCTTCAGCCATAGGCTGAAGTGAGGTGGGATGCGGAGAAAGGCCTCGCACACGATGATAAATGCCGAGATATTGAGGATAAGGTTGGGGCCAAGAATTGTGGAAGTCCAACCCATAGTTAAACATCAATCCACGAACAAATGGATGGAAAGGGAATCCCAGCCCGTGGACAAAGTTTGTGAGAAACACAACCCTCTCATGGGGCTCGGGGGTAGGGCCGATTTGCCCTTTTGCCGGGAGTCGGTGTGCAATCTCCTTGGCTAAATAGCCGGCCTCCCGGAGCTCCGTGATGTCGTTCTTCTTGACGGAGGAGGCCATCCACTTGCCTCCAGCTCCGGATCTGGACATGATTGGAGTGCCTTCTCGAACGAGGAAAAGCTAAAGCTTGGGCGCTAGAGCTCAAGGATGGAAGGACTGAAGAAGAGAAACGGTGTGGGTAAAGGGAGAGTGTCCTTATCCCCTTATAAAGGCCGCGAATATCAAGCGCCTCCTCACTCGCCCTAAAAACTCGCCTATACCCAAGGGTCGTATAAACGACACAGTTGGGTTACCCATGCCCGCATTGATGAGAATCCCGCGATAAGTGGACACGATCTCTGCTCTGACAAGACGTGCCAATGGCAACCGCGTCTCAAAACGTGGAGCGGCAAACGAAAAGCGGTTCGAAATTATGACCGGACAGACGTGATGTCGTGTTGTAAAAAGCTGTCAGCGGATAGAACTCGTGTAAAAATATATATTCTCTCTGCGGTTATATATGGTGTGTATGTCACAGGTCCAGATACTATCATCGCATTCGAAGACTTTCTTGGAGTTCGGAAAGGGGAACCCGCCTTGCCGAAGACAATCCATGCCGAAGACAATCTGCGCGCCAGACTCCTCGTCATTGTAGCCAGGTTCAGGGGCTACTGAGGGAGTCCTGGACTAAGGGGTCCTCGGGCATCCGGCCTGTTATCCATGGGCCGGACTGATGGGCTATGAAGACATGAAGGCCAAAGACTGTACCCATGTTCGGATTGGACTCTACTTGGCGTCGGAGGCAAGCTTGGCGACCGAAGATTCCTTCTTATGTAACCAACTCTATGTAAACCCTAGATCCCCTTGGTGTTTATATAAACCAGAGCGGTGCTACCTCTTGAGCACTGCGTTGATTTTCCCTTGAAGAGGAAAGGGCGATGCAGGAAAGTAGCGTAAGTATTTCCCTCAGTTTTTGAGAACCAAGGTATCAATCCAGTAGGAGGCTACACACGAGTCCCTCGCACCTACACAAACAAATAAATCCTCGCAACCAACGCGATAAGGGGTTGTCAATCCCTACACGGTCACTTATGAGAGTGAGATCTGATAGATATGATAAGATAATATTTTTGGTATTTTTGTGATAAAGATGCAAAGTAAAATAAAGGCAACGAAAATAGCTAAGTGTTGGAAGATTAATATGATGGAAAATAGACCGGGGCCATAGGTTTCACTAGTGGCTTCTCTCGAGAGCATAAGTATTTACGATGGGTGAACAAATTACTGCCGAGCAATTGATAGAAAAGCGCATAGTTATGATGATATCTAGGCATGGTCATGAATATAGGCATCACGCCCGTGTCAAGTAGACCGAAACGATTCTGCATCTACTACTATTACTCCCACACATCGACCGCTATCCAGCATGCATCTAGAGTATTAAGTTCATAAGAATAGAGTAACACACTAGGCAAGATGACATGATGTAGAGGGATAAACACAAGCAATATGTTATAAACCCCATCTTTTTATCCTCGATGGCAACAATACAAAACGTGTCGGTTCCCTTTCTGTCACTGGGATCCGAGCACCACAAGATTGAACCCAAAGCTAAGCACTTCTCCCATTGCCAGAAATATCAATCTAGTAGGCCAAACTAAACAGGTAATTCGAAGAGACTTGCAAAGATATCAAATCATGCATATAAGAATTCAGAGAAGAATCAAATATTGTTCATAGAGAATCTTGATCATAAACCCACAATTCATCGGTCTCAACAAACACATCGCAAAAGAAGATTACATCGAATAGATCTCCACAAGAGAGGGGGAGAACATTGTATTGAGATCCAAAAGAGAGAAGAAGCCATCTAGCTAATAACTATGGACCCGAAGGTCTGAGGTAAACTACTCACACTTCATCGGAGAGGCTATGGTGTTGATGTAGAAGCCCTCCGTGATGGACGCCCCCTCTGGCGGAGCTCGAGAATAGGCCCCAAGATGGGATCTCACGGGTACAGAAGGTTGCGGCGGTGGAATTAGGTTTTTGGCTCCGTATCTGGTAGTTTGGGGGTACGTAGGTATATATAGGAGGAAGGAGTACGTCGGTGGAGCAACATGGGGCCCACGAGGGTGGAGGGCGCGCCCAGGGGGTAGGCGCGCCCCCTACCTCATGGTTTCCTGGTAGCTTTCTTGACGTAGAGTCCAAGTCCTCTGGATCATGTTCGTTCCGAAAATCACGTTCCCGAAGGTTTCATTCCGTTTGGACTCCGTTTGATATTCTTTTTCTGCGAAACTCTGAAATAGGCAAAAAACAACAATTCTGGGCTGGGCCTCCGGTTAATAGGTTAGTCCCAAAAATAATATAGAAGTGTATAATAAAGCCCAATAATGTCCAAAACAGAAGATAATATAGCATGGATCAATCAAAAAATTATAGATACGTTGGAGACGTATCAAGCATCCCCAAGCTTAATTCCTACTCGTCCTCGAGTAGGTAAATGATAAAAACAGAATTTTTGATGTGGAATGCTACTTGGCATAATTTCAATGTAATTCTTCTTAATTGTGGTATGAATATTCAGATCCGAAAGATTCAAGATAAAAGTTCAATATTGACATAAAAATAATAATACTTCAACCATACTAACTAAGCAATTATGTCCTCTCAAAATAACATGGCCAAAGAAAGTTCATCCCTACAAAATCATATAGTTTAGTCATGCTCCATTTTCGTCACACAAGACTGCTCTCATCATCCACAACCCTGATGACAAGCCAAGCAATTGTTTCATACTTTAGTAATCTCAAACTTTTTCAACCTTCACGCAATACATGAGCGTGAGCCATGGACATAGCACTATGGGTGGAATAGAATATGATGATGGGGAGAAAGTATCACATCAACGAGGCTAATCAATGAGCTATGGAGATGCCCATCGATTGATGTTAATGCAAGGAGTAGGGACTGCCATGCAACGGATGCACTAGAGCTATAAACATATGAAAGCTCAACAAAATAAACTAAGTGGGTGTGCATCCAACTTGCTTGCTCACGAAGACCTAGGGCACTTGAGGAGGCCCATTGTTGGAATATAGAAGCCAAGTTATATAATGAAATATTCCCACTAGTATATGAAAGTGACAAAACAAGAGACTCTCTATTATGAAGATTATGGTGCTACTTTGAAGCACAAGTGTGGTAAAAGGATAGTAACATTGTCCCTTCTCTCTTTTTCTCTCATTTTTTTGGGCCATCTCTTTTTTTATGGCCTTTCTCTCTCTCTTTTTTTATTCCTCACTTGGGACAATGCTCTAGAAAATGATGATCATCACACTTCTATTTATTTACCACTCAATTATTACAACTCGATACTAGAACAAAGTATGACTCTATATGAATGCCTCCGGCGGTGTACCGGGATATGCAATGAACCAAGAGTGACATGTATGAAAGAATTATGAACGGTGGGGCTTTGCCACAAATACTATGTCAACTACATGATCATGCAAAGCAATATGACAATGATGAACGTGTCATGATAAACGGAATGGTGGAAAGTTGCATGGCAATATATCTCGGAATGGCTATGGAAATGCCATAATAGGTAGGTATGGTGGCTGTTTTGAGGAAGATATAAGGAGGTTTATGTGTGAAAGAGCGTATCATATCATGGGGTTTGGATGCACCGGCGAAGTTTGCACCAACTCTCAGTGTGAGAAAGGGCAATGCACGGTACCGAAGAGGCTAGCAATGGTGGAAAGGTGAGAGTGCGTATAATCCATGGACTCAACATTAGTCATAAAGAACTCACATACTTATTGCAAAAATCTATAAGTCATCAAAAACCAAGCACTACGCGCATGCTCCTAGGGGGATATATTGGTAGGAAAAGACCATCGCTCGTCCCCGACCGCCACTCATAAGGAGGACAATCAAAGAACACCTCATGTTTCAAATTTGTTACATAACGTTTACCATACATGCATGCTACGGGACTTGCAAACTTCAACACAAGTATTTCTCAAATTCACAACTACTCAACTAGCACAACTTTAATATTACTACCTCCATGTCTCAAAACAATCATCAAGCATCAAACTTCCCTAGTATTCAACGCACTCATAAGAAAGTTTTTACTATTCTTGAATACCTAGCATATTAGGATTTTTTAAGCAAATTACCATGCTATTTAAGACTATCAAAATAATCTAAGTGAAGCATGAGATATCAATAGTTTCTATAAGACAAATCCACCACCGTTCTCTAAAAGATATAAGTGAAGTACTAGAGCAAAAACTATATAACTCAAAAGATATAAGTGAAGCACGTAGAGTATTCTAATAATTTCCGAATCATGTGTGTCTCTCTCAAAAGGTGTATACAGCAAAGATGATTGTGGTAAACTAAAAATCGAAGACTCAAATCATACAAGACGCTCCAAGCAAAACACATATCATGTGGTGAATAAAAATATAGCTCCAAGTAAAGTTACCGATGGAAGTAGACGAAAGAGGGGATGCCTTCCGGGGCATCCCCAAGCTTTGGCTTTTAGGTGTCCTTAGATTATCTTGGGGGTGCCATGGGCATCCCCAAGCTTAGGCTCTTGCCACTCCTTGTTCCATAATCCATCAAATCTTTCACCAAAAACTTGAAAACTTCACAACACAAAACTCAGCAGAAAATCTCGTGAGCTGTGTTAGCGAAAGAAAACAAAAGACCACTTCAAGGTACTGTAATGAACTCATTCTTTATTTATATTGGTGTTAAACCTACTGTATTCCAACTTCTCTATGGTTTATAAACTATTTTACTAGCCATAGATTCATCAAAATAAGCAAACAACACACAAAAAACAGAATCTGTCAAAAACAGAACAGTCTGTAGTAATCTGTAACTAACACAAACTTCTGGAACTCCAAAAAATCAGCCAAAAAAGGACGACCTACACAATTTGTTTATTGATCAGCAGCAATTGGAATCAATATTTTATCACGTTATGGTGATTTTTAAAAATTATTTTCGTGAACAGAAAGTTTCTGGAATTTTCTGCAAGATCAAATAACTATCATCCAAGAAGATCCTATAGGTTTAACTTGGCACAAACACTAATTGAAACATAAAAACACATCTAACCAGAGGCTATAACAAATATTTATTCCTAAACAGAAGAAAAAAGCAAAAAAAACTAAAAATAAAATTGGGTTGCCTCCCAACAAGCGCTATCGTTTAACGCCCCTAGCTAGGCATAATAGCAAGGATAGATCTAGGTATTGCCATCTTTGGTAGGCAACTCTTTAATAAGACATCTATCACCCTTGGGAGTTTCTTTCTTTTTATTAATTATCAAACTCCTAGGCATAAAATCGAAAAATTCATTTGTAGCAAATGGTTCCTTAATGATAGCAAAAAGATTGGGATGAATACTTATAGATTTGAGATCCGCAGTTTCCTTACTAGAGGATTCACCCTTGTTTTTAGGAACATACATAAGCTTGGCAATTTTAGTTGGAGGACTTGGAGTATTCTTTACGGAAGAAAAAGCGGTTCCCAAGTTGGTAATGATACCCTCAAGTTTATCGATTCTAGTGGAATCTTGATTTATTCTTTCATTAACTAAGGGTTCCTTCTCCTTAATATTTTTCAAAGTGACTCCTACTTTAGATCCATATTGGGTAATTTGGTTGTGGATCTTTTTATCCAAATTTTCAATTAACTCTACGGTAGCAACTTTATTTTCAATAATTTCAAGTCTTTGCATTACATGCTCCAAAGTTAACGTAGTTCCATTAAACAAAAGAGGTGGTGAGCCAAACAAATCTATCATAGCACTATAAGAATCAAAAGTATGGCTACCCAAGAAATTCCCTCCGGTAATGGTATCAAGGATATATCTGTACCAAGGAGTAGCGCCTACATAAAAATTGCGGAGAAGAACGGAAGTAGATTGCTTCCGGGTAGATCTATTTTGAGCATTGCAAATTCTATACCAAGCGTCTTTTAGATTTTCTCCCTCCCTTTGCTTAAAATTTAGAACTTCATTCTCGGGAGACAACGGAGAAGATAGAGGACTAGCCATAACGACAAGCAAACGGAGAAGAGGCAAACAGAAAAGAGAGGGCGAATAAAACGGCAAGGGTGAAGTGGGGGAGAGGAAAACGAGAGGCAAATGGCGAATAATGTAATGCGGGAGATAAGGGTTTGTGATGGGTACTTGGTATGTTGACTTTTGCATAGACCTCCCCGGCAACGGCGCCAGAAATCCTTCTTGCTACCTCTTGAGCACTGCGTTGGTTTTCCCTTGAAGAGGAAAGGGTGATGCAGCAAAGTAGCGCAAGTATTTCCCTCAGTTTTTGAGAACTAAGGTATCAATCCAGTAGGAGGCTACACACGAGTCCCTCGCACCTACACAAACAAATAAATCCTCGCAACCAACGCGATAAGGGGTTGTCAATCCCTACACGGTCACTTATGAGAGTGAGATCTGATAGATATGATAAGATAATATTTTTGGTATTTTTGTGATAAAGATGCAAAGTACAATAAAAGGCAACGAAAATAGCTAAGTGTTGGAAGATTAATATGATGGAAAATAGACCCGTGGGCCATAGGTTTCACTAGTGGCTTCTCTCGAGAGCATAAGTAGTTACGATGGGTGAACAAATTACTGTTCAGCAATTGACAGAATTGAGCATAGTTATGAGAATATCTAGGCATGATTATGTATATAGGCATCACGTCCGAAACAAGTAGACCGACTCCTGCCTGCATCTACTACTATTACTCAACACATCGACCGCTATCCAGCATGCATCTAGAGTATTAAGTTCATAAGAATAGAGTAACGCTTTAAGCAAGATGACATGATGTAGAGGGATAAACTCATGCAATATGATATAAACCCCATCTTGTTATCCACGATGGCAACAATACAATACGTGCCTTGCTGCCCCTACTGTTACTGGGAAAGGACACCACAAGATTGAACCCAAAGCTAAGCATTTCTCCCATTGCAAGAAAGATCAATCTAGTAGGCCAAACCAAACTGATAATTCGAAGAGACTTGCAAAGATAACCAATCATACATAAAAGAATTCAGAAGATTCAAATATTGTTCATAGATAAACTTGATCATAAACCCACAATTCATCGGTCTCAACAAACACACCGCAAAAGAAGATTACATCGAATAGATCTCCACAAGAGAGGGGGAGAACATTGTATTGAGATCCAAAAAGAGAGAAGAAGCCATATAGCTAATAACTATGGACCCGAAGGTCTGAGGTAAACTACTCACACTTCATCGGAGAGGCTATGGTGTTGATGTAGAAGCCCTCCGTGATGGATGCCCCCTCCGGCGGAGCTCCGGAACAGGCCCCAAGATAGGATCTCACGGGTACAGAAGGTTGCGGCGGTGGAATTAGCTTTTTGGCTCCGTATCTGGTAGTTTGGGGGTACGTAGGTATATATAGGAGGAAGGAGTACGTCGGTGGAGCAACATGGGGCCCATGAGGGTGGAGGGCGCGCCAGGGGGGTAGGCGCGCCCCCTACCTCATGGTTTCCTGGTAGCTTTCTTGACGTAGGGTCCAAGTCCTCTGGATCATGTTCGTTCAGAAAATCACATTCCCGAAGGTTTCATTCCGTTTGGACTCCGTTTGATATTCTTTTTCTACGAAACTCTGAAATAGGCAAAAAACAACAATTCTGGGCTGGGCCTCCGGTTAATAGGTTAGTCCCAAAAATAATATAAAAGTGTATAATAAAGCCCAATAATGTCCAAAATAGAAGATAATATAGCATGGATCAATCAAAAATTATAGATACGTTGGAGACGTATCAAGGGAGTAGTCCGGAAAGGACACATTACCATAGTCATATAGGCTAGACTTCTAGGGTTTAGCCATTACGATCTCGTGGTAGATCAACTCTAGTAACACTCATATTCATCAAGATCAATCAAGCAGGAAGTAGGGTATTACCTCCATAGAGAGGGCCCAAACCTGGGTAAACATCGTGTACCCCGTCTCCTGTTACCATCGATCCTAGACGCACAGTTCGGGACCCCCTGCCCGAGATCCTCCGGTTTTGACACCGACAACCTCCCCCTTGCGCAAGGCCGACATCCTCCACACTGTGCCTGACGACGACGAGGCCGATGCCCTCCAGAGGGGGGAGCCGCCCGTGATCCCGACGAGGGGCAGGTCGGCTCTGATCTCCCGAGAAACTGCTCCTGCTCCGACGCCGCCTGGGGCTGCTTCTGGTCCATCTGCTGCCCCTCCTTCTGCTCCTGGAGCCCGCGCGCCCACGCCCCAGGCTTCAAGGCTCTCAGGCTTCAAGCTTACGAAACAGAGGGACTATGCCGCGGTAGACCAGCGAGTGCTCTTGCCCCGCCTTATTCTTGCTTATGCCGCTGATCCTTGATGCCGCTCTGTTGTGCAATTAGGCCGATGCCCGCGGCGAAGAAGAGGAAGGAGGAAGCGGTGGTGCTGCCCGGGACCAATTTGCCTGTTGCGGCTGCGTCTCCCTCCGTGGAGAAGGGCAGCATCGGTGCTCGCGCCTTTCCGGCTCGATCATCCTTGCGAGGCCCGAGGGAGCATCCTCAGGAGGAGTCAGCCCCCGTGGCGCTGCTGGCTCCGACGGCGCCGGTGTCTGGTTCGGCTGCTGAGGTCCCCAAAGCTCAGGAGCCCCGAGTCTCCCAGGCTATGGTAATGATGCCGCCTCCTCCTCCTCCTGCTGCACCGCTGGCTCCAGGTCCTTCCGCCTCCCCTGACGTCTTGGAGCGCGCTCTTTCTGAGATGACCCGGCTGCGAGAAGATCTTCAGGGCGCCAACCCCCACCTGGTAGCTAGGCGCCTGGAGCTGGTCTCTGGCTGGCTTCATTCTGACGTGTGCGTTCGGGCGGCGTTGAGCCAGGCCGCGGTGACCTCTGAGAAGGAGAAGCAGGCCGCCGCCCAGGCAGCGGCCGCTCGCGAGGCGGCGCTGAAGGATGTCGAGGCCGCCCAGGATCGCTGCCTGGTGTTGGAGGCCGAGCTGAAGACCCTGCGCAACGAGCATGCGGAAGAAGCCCGCAGCCGCAAGGCGGAGCAGGAGAAGATGAAGGCCCATGAGGACGCCATCAAGGGTCACGACGCCAAGCTAGAGGAGTTGGCGAAAGCGCAGGCCGCGGAACGCAGCCGGTTGAAGAAGCTGGAGCAGAAGGTGGAGGTGGAGAAGGCTGATCTTGACGCCAAGGTGAAGGTCCTGGCTAAGGACCGCGAGGCCTTCAAGCTCCTCGAGGTGAGGTCTCGGACGGCGCTACAGTCGCTCTACGAGAAGGGCTTGGAGGAGCCGCTGGCCGCCAGCAACTAGGGCCCCGCCCAGCTGCTTCCTTATCTGGTTGATGCGCTTGAGGACATCGTGAGCGGTATCGACCCCATGGCAGAGGGGGAAGCCCGCGTTCTTTCCTCAGCCGCATTGACACGCGTCTTCAGCCACCTCCATCTTCGCGATCCCGCCGCCCGCCTCGGCGAGCTGCTGGAGCTATGGACAACGAGCACTGCGCAGCCGCTGCCGCAGCCGTGAAGAGCTAGGTGGAGGCCCTGCTGGAGAAGTTCCGCGCCTTCGCTCCCGCGCCTTCGACCGGTGGTGCTACTGATCCCGCCACTCCGGCAGGCGGCGCAGGTGAAGGCGACGCCACCAAGGAAGGGGCATCCCTTGCGGGCGACGGCGGTGTCCAGGGATGACTTTCTTGCGGCTCTTTTCCTGTTTGAACTCCTGCAACATGTACTGTGCCTCGTGGAGGCGTTTAAACTTGTGTTTGGTATTGGAGAACAATATGTTTTGTAATATTTGCTTTGAGATTTTGCGATATCCTTCCCATTTGCTTTACGTTCTACGTCGGCAGAGCCCGACCCCGTGCATACCTCAGCCGCCGTTGGGTCGTCCGGATCACCAGGATGAGAACAAGGAGTGAGGGGCTACGTGGCCAGTTAGGCTCCTGAGTCGCGATGCTTAGGAGTCCCCCTTGACGTGCAAACAGCTTACGGAAAGGAGATGCAGGGGTAGGTCTAGTGTTGTACGTCGGCAGGGCCCGACCCAGCGCATACCTCAACCGCCATTGGGTCGTCCGAATCACCAGGACGAGACCAAGGAGTGAGGGGCTATGTGGCCAGTTAGGCTCCTGAGTCGCGATGCTCAGGAGTCCCCCTTGACGTTCAAAGGATCCTCATACCTTTGCCCTCGCCGAGGCTCGGCTTGGGAGGGGTGCACGACGACTAGGTCCGGGGGACCTGGCTGGGTGGCGTACGCTTGGGCGTGACCCGAGCGCAGCCCCCGTGCCCAACCCCCTCGCGCGACTCTCCCGAGGGGAGGTGTTGCAATGAGGCCAGCAATTGAGCTCAAGGGCTCCCCGAGGTTGATACGGCCGTGAGGCCGCCCTCAGTTGTTTATCACCAGCGCGGAGCATGGTGCTTCCGCACTTGCACGGGCATAGCCACTCCTCGGCAGTGTCGAGGGCCAGCGCGGAGCATGGTGCTTCCGCTGGTACGTGGGAGGGGACTCCCTACTGTGGAGAGCCCCCGGGGCGTGTACAGCCCTGACACGTGGCTTGCACGGCAGGGCTAGACGAGGTGTGTCTAGGCACTCGTGAGCCAGCGCGGGACTCACGAGGCCCTACCTCAAGGCGGGTTGCGCCTGGTCTTGGCTCTTGATGGCTGTGGTGGTCCTACGAGTTGGTTAGACAACCTGCGCCGTGCTACCTCTTGAGCACTGCGTTGGTTTTCCCTTGAAGAGGAAACGGTGATGCAGCAAAGTAGCGTAAGTATTTCCCTCAGTTTTTGAGAACCAAGGTATCAATCCAGTAGGAGGCCACACGCAAGTCCCTCATACCTACACAAACAAATAAGAACCTTGCAACCAACGCGATAAAGGGGTTGTCAATCCCTTCACGGCCACTTGCAAAAGTGAGATCTGATAGAGATGATAAGATAATATTTTTGGTATTTTTATGATAAAGACTAAAAGTAAAGAAAGCGAAATAAATGGTGATAGAAATAGCTTGTTGACGGGAGATTAATATGATGGAGAATAGACCCCGGGGCCATAGGTTTCACTAGTGGCTTTCTCAAGATAGCATAAGTATTACGGTGGGTGAACAAATTACTGTCGAGCAATTGATAGAAAAGTGCTTAATTATGAGAATATCTAGGCACGATCATGTATATAGGCATCACGTCCGCGACAAGTAGACCGACTCCTGCCTGCATCTACTACTATTACTCCACACATCGACCGCTATCCAACATGCATCTAGAGTATTAAGTTCATAAGAACAGAGTAACGCATTAGGTAAGATGACGTGATGTAGAGGGATAAACTCATGCAATATGATATAAACCCCATCTTTTATCATCAATGGCAACAATACAATACGTGTCGTTTCCCCTACTGTCACTGGGATCGAGCACCGCATGATTGAACCCAAAGCTAAGCACTTCTCCCATTGCAAGAAAGATCAATCTAGTCGGCCAAACCAAACTGAAAATTCGAAGAGACTTTCAAAGATAACCAATCATACATAAAAGAATTCATAGAAGATTCAAATATTGTTCATAGATAATCTTGATCATAAACCCACAATTCACCGGATCTCGACAAACACACCGCAAAAAGAGTTACATCGGATAGATCTCCAAGAAGATCGAGGAGAACTTTGTATTGAGATCCAAAGAGAGAGAACAAGCCATCTAGCTAATAACTATGGACCCGAAGGTTTGTGGTAAACTACTCACACATCATCGGAGAGGCTATGGTGTTGATGTAGAAGCCCTCCATGATCGATGCCCCCTCCGGCAAAGTGCCGGAAAAGGCCCCAAGATGGGATCTCACGGGTACAGAAGGTTGCGTTGGTGGAATTACGTTTTCGTGGTGCTCCTCAATGGTTTCGGGGTACGTAGGTATATATAGGAGGAAGAAGTAGGTCGGTGGAGCCACGAGGGGCCCACGAGGGTGGAGGGCATGCAACCCCTGCCTCTTGGCCTCCTCGTATGTTTCTTGACGTCCACTCCAAGTCCTCTGGATCACGTTTGTTCCAAAAATAACTCTCCCGAGGGTTTCATTCCGTTTGGACTCCGTTTGATATTCCTTTTCTGTGAAACACTGAAATAGGCAAAAAAACAGCAATTTGCACTGGGCCTTGGGTTAATAGGTTCGTCCCAAAAATAATATGAAAGTGTATAATAAAGCCCATTAAACATCCAAAACAGAATATATAATAGCATGGAACAATAAAAAATTATAGATATGTTGGAGACGTATCAAGCATCCCCAAGCTTAATTCCTGCTCGTCCTCGAGTAGGTAAATGGTAAAAACAGAATTTTTGATGTGGAATGCTTCCTAGCATATTTCTCAATGTAATTTTCTTTATTGTGGCATGAATGTTCAGATCCGAAAGATTCAAGATAAAAGTTTAATATTGACATAAACATAATAATACTTCAAGCATGCTAACCAAGCAATTATGTCTTATCAAAATAACATAGCCAAAGAAAGCTTATCCCTACAAAATCATATAGTTTGGCTATGCTTCATTTTCGTCACACAAAATGCTCTCATCATGCACAACCTCGATGACAAGCCAAGCAATTGTTTCATACTTAGCCTTTTCAAACTGTTTCAACTTTTACGCAATAGATGAGCGCGAGCCATGGACATAGCACTATGGGTGGAATAGAATATAATGATTGAGGTTGTGTGAGAAGACAAAAAAGGAGAAAGTCTCACATTGACGCGGCTAATCAACGGGCTATGGAGATGCCCATCAATTGATGTCAATGCAAGGAGTAGGGATTGCCATGCAACGGATGCACTAGAGCTAGAAATTTATGAAAGCTCAACAAAATAAACTAAGTGGGTGTGCATCCAACTTGCTTGCTCACGGAGACCTAGGGCATTTGAGGAAGCCCATTGTTGGAATATACAAGCCAAGTTCTATAATGTAAAATTCCCACTAGTATATGAAAGTGACAAAATAGGAGACTCTCTATCATGAAGATCATGGTGCTATTTTGAAGCAGAAGTGTGGTAAAAGGTGTTGGGGATCGTAGCAGAATTTTAAAATTTTCCTACGCTCACCAAGATCCATCTATGGAGTATACTAGCAACGAGGGGAAAGGATTGCATCTACATACCGTTGTAGATCGCGAGCGGAAGCACTCCAATGAACGTTGTTGACGGAGTCGTACTCGCCGTGATTCAAATCACCGACGACCGAGTGCCGAACGGACGGCACCTCCGCGTTCAACACACGTACGGTGCAGCGATGTCTCCTCCTTCTTGATCCAGCAAGGGGGAAGGAGAGGTTAATGGAGATCCAGCAGCACGACGGCGTGGTGATGGACGTAGCGGGTCTCGGCAGGGCTTCGCCGAGCTTCCGCGAGAGGGAGAGGTGTAGCAGGGGAGGAGGGAGGCGCCCAAGGCTGTTGTCCTACTGCCCTCCCTCCCCCTTTATATAGGCCCCCTGGGAGGGGGGCGCCGGCCAGGAGCCCATCTGGATGGGGGGCGGCGGCCAGGGGGGTAACTTACCCCCCAAGTCAAGTGGGGCGTCCCCAACCCTAGGGTTTCCAACCCTAGGCGCAGGGGGGAGGCCCATGGGGGGCACCCCAGCCCACTATGGGCTGGTTCCCTTCCCACTTCATCCCATGGGGCCCTCCGGGACAGGTGGCCCCACCCGGTGGACCCCCGGGACCCTTCCAGTTGTCCCGGTACAATACCGATAACCCCCGAAACTATCCCGGTGGCCGAAACTGGACTTCCTATATATAATTCTTCACCTCCGGACCATTCCGGAACTCCTCGTGATGTCCAGGATCTCATCCAGGACTCCGAACAACTTTTGGGTTTCCGCATACTCATATCTCTACAACCCTAGCGTCACCGGACCTTAAGTGTGTAGACCCTACGGTTCGGGAGACATGCAGACATGACCGAGACGCCTCTCCGGTCAATAACCAACAGCGGGATCTGGATACCCATGTTGGCTCCCACATGTTCCACGATGATCTCATCGGATGAACCACGATGTCGAGGATTCAATCAATCCCGTATACAATTCCCTTTGTCAATCGGTATGTTACTTGCCCGAGATTCGATCGTCGGTATCCCAATACCTTGTTCAATCTCGTTACCGGCAAGTCTCTTTACTCGTACCGCAATGCATGATCCCGTGACCAACGCCTTAGTCACATTGAGCTCATTATGATGATGCATTACCGAGTGGGCCCAGAGATACCTCTCCGTCATACGGAGTGACAAATCCCAGTCTCGATCCGTGCCAACCCAACAGACACTTTCGGAGATACCCGTAGTGCACCTTTATAGTCACCTAGTTACGTTGTGACATTTGGCACACCCAAAGCACTCTTACGGTATCCGGGAGTTGCATGATCTCATGGTCTAAGGAAAAGATACTTGACATTGGAAAAGCTCTAGCAAACAAAACTACACGATCTTTTATGCTATGCTTAGGATTGGGTCTTGTCCATCACATCATTCTCCTAATGATGTGATCCTGTTATCAACGACATCCAATGTCCATAGTCAGGAAACCATGACTATTGGTTGATCAACGAGCTAGTCAACTAGAGGCTTACTAGGGACACGTTGTGGTCTATATATTCACACATGTATTACGATTTCTGGATAACACAATTATAGCATGAACAATAGACAATTATCATGAACAAAGAAATATAATAATAACCATTTATTATTGCCTCTAGGGCATATTTCCAACAGTCTCCCACTTGCACTAGAGTCAATAATCTAGTTACATTGTGATGAATCGAACACCCATTGCGTGCTTGTGTTGATCATGTTTTGCTCTAGGGAGAGGTTTAGTCAACGGATCTGCTACATTCAGGTCCGTATGTACTTTACAAATATCCATGTCTCCATTTTGAACACTTTCACGAATGGAGTTGAAGCGACGGTTGATATGCCTGGTCTTCCTGTGAAACCTGGGCTCCTTCGCAAGGGCAATAGCTCCAGTGTTGTCACAGAAGAGAGTCATCGGGCCCGACGCATTGGGAATCACCCCTAGGTCGGTAATGAACTCCTCATCCAGACTGCTTCCTGTGCTGCCTCCGAGGCTGCCATGTACTCCGCTTCACATGTAGATCCTGCCACGACGCTTTGCTTGCAACTGCACCAGCTTACTGCTCCTCCATTCAAAATATACACGTATCCGGTTTGTGACTTCGAGTCATCCCAATCTGTGTCGAAGCTAGCGTCGACGTAACCCATTACGACGAGCTCTTCGTCACCTCCATAAACGAGAAACATATCCTTAGTCCTCTTCAGGTACTTCAGGATATTCTTGACCACTGTCCAGTGTTCCATGTCGGGATTACTTTGGTACCTTCCTACCAAACTTACGGCAAGGTTCACATCAGGTCTGGTACACAGCATGGCATACATAATAGACCCTATGGCCGAGGCATAGGGGATGACACTCATCTTTTCTCTATCTTCTGCCGTGGTCGGGCATTGAGCCGTGCTCAATTGCACACCTTGCAATACAGGCAAGAACCCCTTCTTGGACTGATCCATATTGAACTTCTTCAATATCTTGTCAAGGTATGTACTCTGTGAAAGACCAATGAGGCATCTTGATCTATCTCTATAGATCTTGATGCCTAATATATAAGCAGCTTCTCCAAGGTCCTTCATTGAAAAACACTTATTCAAATAGTCCTTTATACTTTCCAAGAATTCTATATCATTTCCCATCAATAGTATGTCATCCACATATAATATGAGAAATGCTACAGAGCTCCCACTCACTTTCATGTAAACACAGGCTTCTCCATAAGTCTGTGTAAACCCAAACGCTTTGATCATCTCATCAAAGCGAATGTTCCAACTCCGAGATGCTTGCACCAGCCCATAGATTGAGCGCTGGAGCTTGCATACTTTGTTAGCATTCTTAGGATCGACAAAACCTTCCGGCTGCATCATATACAACTCTTCCTTAAGGAAGCCGTTAAGGAATGCCGTTTTGACGTCCATCTGCCATATCTCATAATCATAGTATGCTGCAATTGCTAACATGATTCGGACGGACTTCAGCTTCGCTACGGGTGAGAAAGTCTCATCGTAGTCAACCCCTTGAACTTGTCGATAACCCTTAGCGACAAGTCGAGCCTTATAGATGGTCACATTACCATCCGCGTCCGTCTTCTTCTTAAAGATCCATTTGTTTTCTATGGCTCGCCGATCATCGGGTAAGTCAGTCAAAGTCCATACTTCGTTTTCATACATGGATCCTATCTCGGATTTCATGGCTTCTAGCCATTTGTCGGAATCCGGGCCCGCCATCGCTTCTTCATAGTTCGAAGGTTCACCGTTGTCTAACAACATGATTTCCAGGACAGGGTTGCCGTACCACTCTGGTGCGGAACGTGTCCTTGTGGACCTACGAAGTTCAGTAGTAACTTGATCCGAAGCTTCATGATCATCATCATTAACTTCCTCCCCAGTCGGTCTAGGCACCACAGGAACATTTTCCCGTGCTGCGCTACTTTCCGGTTCGGAAGGGGTGACTATCACCTCATCAAGTTCCACTTTCCTCCCACTCAATTCTTTCGAGAGAAACTCCTTCTCCAGAAAGGACCCGTTCTTGGCAACGAAGATCTTGCCTTCGGATCTGAGGTAGAAGGTATACCCAATAGTTTCCTTAGGGTATCCTATGAAGACGCATTTTTCTGATTTGGGTTCGAGCTTTTCAGGTTGAAGTTTCTTGACATAAGCATCGCATCCCCAAACTTTTAGAAACGACAGCTTAGGTTTCTTCCCAAACCATAATTCATACGGTGTCATCTCAACGGATTTCGACGAAGCCCTATTTAAAGTGAATGCGGAAGTCTCTAAAGCATAGCCCCAAGATGAGAGCGGTAAGTCGGTAAGAGACATCATAGATCGCACCATATCCAATAGAGTGCGATTACGACGTTCGGACACACCGTTTCGCTGAGGTGTTCCAGGCGGCGTGAGTTGTGAAACGATTCCACATTTCCTTAAGTGTGTACCAAACTCGTGACTTAAATAATCTCCACCACGATCTGATCGTAAGAGTTTTATTTTTCTGTCACGTTGATTCTCAACCTCACTCTGAAATTCCTTGAACTTTTCGAAGGTTTCAGACTTGTGTTTCATTAGGTAGACATACCCATATCTACTTAAGTCATCAGTGAGAGTGAGAACATAACGATATCCTCCGCGAGCCTCAACACTCATTGGACCGCACACATCGGTATGTATGATTTCCAATAAGTTGGTTGCTCGCTCCATTTTTCCGGAGAACGGAGTCTTGGTCATCTTACCCATGAGGCATGGTTCGCACGTGTCAAATGATTCATAATCAAGAGACTCCAAAAGTCCATCTGCATGGAGCTTCTTCATACGCCTGACACCAATGTGACCAAGGCGGCAGTGCCACAAGTATGTGGGACTATCGTTATCAACTTTACATCTTTTGGTATTCACACTATGAATATGTGTAACATCACGTTCGAGATTCATCAAGAATAAACCATTAACCAGCGGGGCATGACCATAAAACATATCTCTCATATAAATAGAACAACCATTATTCTCGGATTTAAATGAGTAGCCATCTCGAATTAAACGAGATCCAGATACAATGTTCATGCTCAAAGCTGGCACTAAATAACAACTATTGAGGTTTAAAACTAATCCCGTAGGTAGATGCAGAGGTAGCGTGCCGACGACGATCACATCGACCTTGGAACCATTGCCGACGCGCATCGTCACCTCATCCTTCGCTAGTCTCCGTTTATTCCGTAGTTCCTGTTTTGAGTGACAAATATGAGCAACCGCACCGGTATCAAATACCCAGGAACTACTACGAGTACTGGTAAGGTACACATCAATTACATGTATATCACATATACCTTTGGTGTTGCCGGCCTTCTTGTCCACTAAGTATTTGGGGCAGTTCCGCTTCCAGTGACCACTTCCCTTGCAATAAAAGCACTCAGTCTCAGGCTTGGGTCCATTCTTCGACTTCTTCCCAGTAACTGGCTTACCGGGCGTGGCAACTCCCTTGCCGTCCTTCTTGAAGTTCTTCTTACCCTTGCCCTTCTTGAACTTAGTGGTTTTATTCACCATCAACACTTGATGTTCTTTTTTGATCTCCACCTCCGCTGATTTCAGCATTGAATATACCTCAGGAATGGTCTTTTCCATCCCCTGCATATTGAAGTTCATCACAAAGCTCTTGTAGCTTGGTGAAAGCGACTGGAGGATTCTGTCAATGACCGCGTCATCCGGGAGATTAACTCCCAGCTGAGATAAGCGGTTGTGTAACTCAGACATTCTGAGTATGTGCTCACTAACAGAACTATTCTCCTCCATTTTACAGCTGAAGAACTTGTCGGAGACTTCATATCTCTCGACCCGGGCATGAGCTTGGAAAACTATTTTCAGCTCTTCGAACATCTCATATGCTCCATGTTTCTCAAAACGCTTTTGGAGACCCGGTTCTAAGTTGTAAAGCATGCCGCATTGAACGAGGAAGTAATCATCAGCACGCTGCTGCCAAGCGTTCATAACGTCCTGGTTCTCTGGGATTGGGGCTTCACCTAGCGGTGCTTCTAAGACACAATCTTTCTTGGCTGCTATGAGGATGATCCTCAAGTTCCGGACCCAGTCCGTATAGTTGCTGCCATCATCTTTCAGCTTGGTTTTCTCTAGGAACGCGTTGAAATTGAGGACAACGTGGGCCATTTGATCTACAAGACATAGTGTAAAGATTTTAGACTAAGTTCATGATAATTAAGTTCATCTAATCAAATTACTCAATGAACTCCCACTCAGATAGACATCCCTCCAGTCATCTAAGTGAAACATGATACGAGTTAACTAGGCCGTGTCCGATCATCACGTGAGACGGACTAGTCAAGATAGGTGAACATCTCCATGTTGACCGTATCTTCTATACGACTCATGCTCGACCTTTTGGTCCTCTGTGTTCCGAGGCCATGTCTGTACATGCTAGGCTCGTCAAGTCAACCTAAGTGTATTGCGTGTGTTTCGAGGCCATGTCTGTACATGCTAGGCTCGTCAACACCCGTTGTATGCGAAAGTTAGAATCTATCAAACCCGATCATCACGTGGTGCTTTGAAACAACGAACCTTCGCAACGGTGCACAGTTAGGGGGAACACTTTCTTGAAATTATCATACGGGATCATCTTACTTACTACCGTCGTTCTAAGCAAATAAGATGCAAAAACATGATAAACATCACATGCAATCAAATAGTGACATGATATGGCCAATATCATTATGCTCCTTTGATCTCCATCTTCGGGGCACCATGATCATCTTCGTCACCGGCATGACACCATGATCTCCATCATCATGATCTCCATCATTGTGTCTTCATGAAGTCGTCACGCCAACGATTACTTCTACTTCTATGGCTAACGCGTTTAGCAACAAAGTAAAGTAATTTACATGGCGTTATTCAATGACACGCAGGTCATGCAAAATAATAAAGACAACTCCTATGGCTCCTGCCGGTTGTCATATTCATCGACATGCAAGTCGTGATTCCTATTACAAGAATATGATCAATCTCATACATCACATATATCATTCATCACATCTTCTGGCCATATCACATCACAAAGCACATGCTGCAAAAACAAGTTAGACGTCCTCTAATTGTTGTTGCATGTTTTTACGTGGCTTGAATAGGTTTCTAGCATGAATCTTTCTTACCTACGTAAAACCACAACGTGATTTGCCAATTTTTATTTACCCTTCATAAGGACCCTTTTCATCGAATCCGTTCCGACTAAAGTAGGAGAGACAGACACCCGCTAGCCACCTTATGCAACTAGTGCATGTCAGTCGGTGGAACCTGTCTCACGTAAGCGTACGTGTAAGGTCGGTCCGGGCCGCTTCATCCCACAATGCCGCCGAAACAAGAAACGACTAGTAGCGGCAAGAAGAATTGGCAACATCAACGCCCACAACTTCTTTGTGTTCTACTCGTGCATAGTAACTACGCATAGGCCTGGCTCATGATGCCACTGTTGGGGATCGTAGGAGAATTTTAAAATTTTCCTACGCTCACCAAGATCCATCTATGGAGTATACTAGCAACAAGGGGAAAGGAGTGCATCTACATACCCTTGTAGATCGCGAGCGGAAGCGTTCCAATGAACGTTGTTGACAGAGTCGTACTCACCGTGATTCAAATCACCGATGACCGAGTGCCGAACGGACGGCACCTCCGTGTTCAACACACGTACGGTGCAGCGACGTCTCCTCCTTCTTGATCCAGCAAGGGGGAAGGAGAGGTTGATGGAGATCCAGCAGCACGACGGCGTGGTGATGGACGTAGCGGGTCTCGGCAGGGCTTCGCCGAGCTTCTGCGAGAGGGAGAGGTGTAGCAGGGGAGGAGGGAGGCGCCCAAGGCTGTTGTCCTACTGCCCTCCCTCCCCCCTTTATATAGGCCCCCTGGGAGGGGGGGGGGGGCGCCGGCCAGGAGCCCATCTGGATGGGGGGCGGCGGCCAGGGGGGTAACTTACCCCCCAAGTCAAGTCGGGCGCCCCCCCACCCTAGGGTTTCCAACCCTAGGCGCAGGGGGGAGGCCCATGGGGGGCACCCCAGCCCACTATGGGCTGGTTCCCTTCCCACTTCAGCCCATGGGGCCCTCCGGGATAGGTGGCCCCACCCGGTGGACCCCCGGGACCCTTCCGGTGGTCCCGGTACAATACCGATAACCCCCGAAACTTTCCCGGTGGCCGAAACTAGACTTCCTATATATAATTCTTCACCTCCGGACCATTCCGGAACTCCTCGTGACGTCCGGGATCTCATCCGGGACTCCGAACAACTTTCGGGTTTCCGCATACTCATATCTCTACAACCCTAGCGTCACCGGACCTTAAGTGTGTAGACCCTACGGGTTCGGGAGACATGCAGACATGACCGAGACGCCTCTCCGGTCAATAACCAACAGCGAGATTTGGATACCCATGTTGGCTCCCACATGTTCCACGATGATCTCATCGGATGAACCACGATGTCGAGGATTCAATCAATCCCGTATACAATTCCCTTTGTCAATCGGTATGTTACTTGCCCGAGATTCGATCGTCGGTATCCCAATACCTTGTTCAATCTCGTTACCGGCAAGTCTCTTTACTTGTACCGCAATGCATGATCCCGTGACCAACGCCTTAGTCACATTGAGCTCATTATGATGATGCATTACCGAGTGGGCCCAGAGATACCTCTCCGTCATACGGAGTGACAAATCCCAGTCTCGATCCGTGCCAACCCAACAGACACTTTCGGAGATACCCGTAGTGCACCTTTATAGTCACCCAGTTACGTTGTGACGTTTGGCACACCCAAAGCACTCTTACGTTATCCGGGAGTTGCACGATCTCATGGTCTAAGGAAAAGATACTTGACATTGGAAAAGCTCTAGCAAACGAAACTACACGATCTTTTATGCTATGCTTAGGATTGGGTCTTGTCCATCACATCATTCTCCTAATGATTTGATCCCGTTATCAACGACATCCAATTTCCATAGTCAGGAAACCATGACTATCGGTTAATCGACGAGCTAGTCAACTAGAGGCTTACTAGGGACACGTTGTGGTCTATATATTCACACATGTATTACGATTTTCGGATAACAAAATTATAGCATGAATAATAGACAATTATCATGAACAAAGAAATATAATAATAACCATTTATTATTGCCTCAAGGGCGTATTTCCAACAAAAGGATAGTAACATTGTCCCTTCTCTTTTTTTTTATTTGGGCTTTCTTCTCTCTTTTTTTCTTTTTGGCCTATTTTCTGTCTTTCTTTTTCTTCGTCCGGAGTCTCATCCCGACTTGTGGGGGAATCATAGTCTCCATCATCATTTCCTCACTTGGGACAATGCTCTAATAATGATGATCATCACACTTTTATTTACTTACAACTCAAAGATTACAACTCAATACTTAGAACAAAATATGACTCTATGTGAATGCCTCCGGCGGTGTACCGGGATATGCAATGAATCAAGAGTGACATGTATGAAAGAATTATAACGGTGGCTTTGCCACAAATACGATGTCTACTACATGATCATGCAAAGCAATATAACAATGATGATGCGTGTCATAATAAACGGAACGGTGGAAAGTTGCATGGCAATATATCTCGGAATGGCTATGGAAATGCCATAATAGGTAGGTATGGTGGCTGTTTTGAGGAAGATATAAGGAGGTTTATGTGTGATAGAGCGTATCATATCACGGGGTTTGGATGCACCGGCGAAGTTTGCACCAACTCTCAAGGTGAGAAAGGGCAATGCACGGTACCGAAGAAGCTAGCAATGATGGAAAGGTGAGAGTGCGTATAATCCATGGACTCAACATTAGTCATAAAGAACTCACGTACTTATTGCAAAAATCTACAAGTCATCAAAACCAAGGACTACGCGCATGCTCCTACGGGGGATAGATTGGTAGGAAAAGACCATCGCTCCTCCCCGACCGCCACTCATAAGGAAAGCAATCAAAGATCACCTCGTGCTTCAAATTTGTCACACAACGTTTAGCATACGTGCATGCTACGGGACTTGCAAACTTCAACACAAGTATTTCTCAATTTCACAATTGCTCAACTAGCACACCTCTAATATTACCACCTTTATATCTCAAAACAACTATCAAGTATCAAACTTCTCTTACTATTCAATGCACTTTGTAAACTACCATCCTTTTCTAAAGGACTCTCAAAATGATATAAGTGAAGCATGAGAGATCAATAATTTCTATAAAATATAACCACCACCGTGCTCTAAAAGATATAAGTGAAGCACTAGAACAAAATTATTTAGCTCAAAAGATATAAGTGAAGCACAAAGAGTATTCTAATAAATTCCGATTAATGTGTGTCTCTCTAAAAAGGTGTGTACAGCAAGGATGATTGTGGTGAACTAAAAAGCAAAGACTCAAATCATGCAAGACCCTCCAAGCAAAACACATACCATGTGGTGAATAAAAGTATAGCTCCAAGTAAAGTTACCGATGGACGAAGACAAAAGAGGGGATGCCTTCAGGGGCATCCCCAAGCTTAGGCTTTTTGGGTTGTCCTTAGATTTTACCTTGGGGTCCCTTAGGCATCCCCAAGATTAGGATCTTGCCACTCCTTGTTCCATAATCCATCAAATCTTTACCCAAAACTTGAAAACTTCACAACACAAAACTTAACAGAAAATCTCGTGAGCTCCGTTAGTGAAAGAAAACAAAACACAACTTCAAGGTACTGTAATGAACTCATTCTTTATTTATATTTGTGTTAAACCTACTGTATTCCAACTTTACTATGGTTCATAAACTCCATTACTAGCCATAGATTCATCAAAATAAGCAAACAATACGCGAAAAACAGAATCTGTCAAAAACAGAACAGTCTGTAGTAATCTGTAACTAACACAAACTTATGGAAGTCCAAAAATTCTAAAATAAATTGCTGGACGTGAGGCATTTACCTGTTAATGATCTGAAAAAAGAATCAACTAAATAGCACTCTCCAGTAAAAAGTTGTAGCTAATCTCGTGAGCGCTAAAGTTTATGTTTTTTACAGCAAGATCGCAAAGACTTTCCCCAAGTCTTCCCAAAGGTTCTACTTGGCACAAACACTAATTAAAACACAAAACCACATATAAACAGAAGCTAGATGAATTATTTATTCCTAAACAGAACCAAAAAGCAAAAAAATAAAATAAAATTGGGTTGCCTCCCAACAAGCGCTATCGTTTAACACCCCTAGCTAGGCATAAAGGCAAGGATAGATCTAGGTGTTACCATCTTTGGTAGGCAATTCTTCAATAAGAGACCTATAACCCCTAGGAGTTTCTTTCTTTTTTATTAATTATCAAAGTCCTAGGCACGAAATCGACAAAATCATTTGTAGCAAAAGGTTCCTTAAGGATAGCGAGAAAGTTGGGGTGAACACTTATGGATTTGAGGTCCGCATTTCCCTTACTAGAAGTTTCACCCTTATTTTTAGGAACATACATCAATTCGGCAATCTTAGCATTAGAAGGAGTGTTTTTCATGGAAGAAAAGGTAGAGCCTAGGTTGGTAATAATAACCTCAATTTTATCAATTCTAGTGGAATCTTGATCTATCTTTTCATTAACCATAGGTTCCTTTTCTTTAAAAAAATTTAAGATCAACTCCTACCTTAGATCCGTATTGGGTAATTTGGTTGTGGATATTTCTATCCAAATTTTCAATCAACTCTACAGTGGCAACTTTATTTTCAATAATTTCAAGCCGTTGCATCACATGTTTCAAAGTTAAAATAGTTCCATTAACCAAAAGAGGTGGTGGGCCAAACAAATCTATCATAGCATTATAAGAATCAAAAGTATGGCTACCCAAGAAATTTCCTTCGGTAATGGTATCAAGAATATATCTATTCCAAGGAGCGATGCCTACATAAATATTGCGAAGAAGAACGGAAGTAGATTGCTTCCTAGTAGATCTATTTTGTGCATTGCAAATTCTGTACCAAGCATCTTTTAGATTTTCTCCCTCCCTTTGTTTAAAATTAAGGACTTCATTTTTGGGAGGCAAAGGTGTAGATAAAGGACTAGCCATAACGACGAAGCTAGCAAAAAAGAGGCGAACGGAAAGAGAGGGCGAATAAAATGGCAAGGGTGAAGTGGGGGAGAGGAAAACGAGAGGCAAATGGCAAATAATGTAATGCGAGGGATAAGAGTTTGTGATGGGTACTTGGTATGTCTTGACTTGTGCGTAGACTCCCCGGCAACGGCGCCAGAAATCCTTCTTGCTACCTCGTGAGCACTGCGTTGGTTTTCCCTTGAAGAGGAAAGGGTGATGCAGCAAAGTAGCGTAAGTATTTCCCTCAGTTTTTGAGAACCAAGGTATCACTCCAGTAGGAGGCCACACGCAAGTCCCTCGTACCTACACAAACAAATAAGAACCTTGCAACCAACGCGATAAAGGGGTTGTCAATCCCTTCATGACCACTTGCAAAAGTGAGATCTGATAGAGATGATAAGATAATATTTTTGGTATTTTTATGATAAAGACTAAAAGTAAAGAAAGCAAAATAAACGGCGATAGAAATAGCTTGTTGACGGGAGATTAATATGATGGAGAATAGACCCGGGGGCCATAGGTTTCACTAGTGGCTTCTCTCAAGATAGCATAAGCATTACGGTGGGTGAACAAATTACTGTCGAGCAATTGATAGAAAAGTGCATAATTATGAGAATATCGAGGCATGATCATGTATATATGTCGGCGTTCTGGGAATGGGGGTCCCCAGACTTGCCTGCCTGCGGCCCACAGGGTGGTTAAGCCAGCAGGCCGTACGGCCCATCTTCATCAACAAGGCATCCAAGACCCTCGCGAGGGTCCAAGCCTCGCGAGGCGGACGACGCAAGACCTCCTCTGGAGTAGCCTAACCAGGCAGGCTTGCGAGGAGCGGAGATATCAGGGCGGGGCAAAACCTCATGAGGCTCTCGTGACGTGAGCCATGACGAACGGCACCAGGCGGGCGCTAGCGCGTGCAGCATCCTTATTTCCTCTTTGGTGCTAAGGACGCCAGCGCAGGCGAAGAGTACCGAGGCATCAGGCAAAGGTTGCTATATTGGTGCAACGAGACCAAGACCAGGAGGACGGCAAGATGGGGGTCATTGTGCAGCCCAAGACGGCGTCACCACCAGATCTTTTCGCAGGCGAAGACCGCTTTTATCAGGATAGCTTGTACTAGCTGCCCCCCTTCAAATTTTCCCGCCGTTGTTGGCTCCCTTCCCGCTCGATATTTGGGAAGAGGACCAGGGCCTCTATAAATAGGTCTAGCCACCACAGTAGTAAGGGCGATCGAATCTTAGCTCGACCCAATCCGATCGAGAGCCTAGCCACAAGAACACCTCAACCTCCGGAGACTGTTCTTCCCTTGTACTGTTCATCATCAGCCCAAGAGGCAATCCACCACCACCACACTGGAGTAGGGTATTACACCACAACGGTGGCCCGAACCAGTATAAACCTCGTGTCTCTCTGTGTTGCGAGTTGGTCGAGTTCGTCCGCGAGATCTTTGCGAGCTAGGGCGTAGATCGGTAGGAGGGAAAGACTTCGCGCGCACCCCAGTGTTCGAACCTTAAGGGTTTGCCGGAACCCCACATCCGACATTTGGCGCGCCAGGTAGGGGTGCGCCGTAGCTTCGCTTCCATCAGTTCGTCGCTCCGTCGCTCCATCGTCTCCATGGCGGACGCTCGCCGTGCTCGAGCTGAGCGTCGGGCTGCCCTCACCACCCGCGTCGCTCAGACGGCTCCCATCGGCGGGCTACCTCGTCATTCTCCGTCTCCTGCCACCAACGCTGCCACCGGCCCGGCGGGGAACGAGCAACAGGCGTCCTCGCTGCATCCTTCGGTGCGGCAAGACGGCCGCACCGCTACTCCGTCACTGACCCCTGCCGGTTCTTCGTCCCACGCGCACCGCGCTCCCATGGAGGCACGGGCCGCGCTCCTCGCGGCGAACGAGCTCCTACGCTACCGCCTCGTAGACGACCTCTACGAGGAGTGGCTCGATCGCGTCGCCGAGCTCGTCCGCGCCGCAGGGGGCTCTCCGGTGCCGTCCCACTCTCTGCCTCCCCCTCAACCAGCCGCGGGCGACGGGGCTCATGGCATGCCTCCACCACCTCAGCCCCAAGACGGAGCCTTGGCGCCAAGGCGCGTGGCTCCGCGGCGTGATCCGCCGCGCCCGGCGCCCGCGCGGGAAGAGAGAAGCTGCCAAGAAATTCCGTGGCCGCGAGAAGCTGCACCTGCGCTCCCCGCGCCACCTCGCCAAGACCGTGCACCGCCCGCAGCAACGCAGCGCGGACCTCGTCAAGACAAAGCTCCACCTCCGAAGCGAGCCCCGGCAACCATGGCTGGCTGTCGCGCTTTCACCCCCGAGCTGCGTAGCGTCGCCTGGCTGGGCAAGTTCAAGCCGGATCTGCCTCCTCGCTACGACGACACCGCCGACCCCGCGGAGTTCCTGCAGCTCTATGAGCTGAGCATCGAAGCGGCCAACGGCGACGAAAAAGTCATGGCGAACTGGTTGTTGGGAATCGTAGCATAATTTTAAAATTTTCCTACGCTCAACAAGATGCATCTATGGAGTATACTAGCAATGAGGGGAAAGGAGTGCATCTACATACCCTTGTAGATCGCGAGCGGAAGCGTTCCAATGAACGTGGATGACGGAGTCGTACTCGCCGTGATCCAAATCACCGATGACCGAGTGCCGAACGGACGGCACCTCCGCGTTCAACACACGTACGGTGCAGCGACGTCTCCTCCTTCTTGATCCAGCAAGGGGAAGGAGAGGTTGATGGAGATCCAGCAGCACGACGGCGTGGTGGTGGATGTAGCGGGTCTCGGCAGGGCTTCGCCGAGCTTCTGCGAGAGGGAGAGGTGTAGCAGGGGGAGAGGGAGGCGCCCAAGGCTGTAATTGTTGCTGCCCTCCCTCCCCCCTTTATATAGGCCCCCTGGGAGGGGGGGCGCCGGCCAGAACCCAACTAGGGTGGGGGGCGGCGGCCAGGGGGGTGCCTTGCCCCCCAAGGCAAGTGGGAAGCCCCCCACCCTAGGGTTCCCAACCCTAGCGCAGGGGGGGATGCCCATGGGGGGCGCCCAGCCCACTAGGGTCTGGATCCCTTCCCACTTCAGCCCACGGGGCCATCCGGGATAGGTGGCCCCACCCGGTGACCCCCGGGACCACCCTTAAGGTGGTCCCGGTACAATACCGGTAACCCCCGAAACTTTCCCGGTGGCCGAAACTTGACTTCCTATATATAATTCTTTACCTCCGGACCATTCCGGAACTCCTCGTGACGTCCGGGATCTCATCCGGGACTCCGAACAACTTGCGGGTTTCCGCATACACATATCTCTACAACCCTAGCGTCACCGAACCTTAAGTGTGTAGACCCTACGGGTTCGGGAGACATGTAGAGATGACCGAGACGCCTCTCTGGTCAATAACCAACAGCGGGATCTGGATACCCATGTTGGCTCCCACATGTTCCACGATGATCTCATTGGATGAACCACGATGTCGAGGATTCAATCAATCCCGTATACAATTCCCTTTGTCAATCGGTATGTTACTTGCCCGAGATTCGATCGTCGGTATCCCAATACCTTGTTCAATCTCGTTACCGGCAAGTCTCTTTACTCGTACCGTAATGCATGATCCCGTGACTAACGCCTTAGTCACATTGAGCTCATTATGGTGATGCATTACCGAGTGGGCCCAGAGATACCTCTCCGTCACACGGAATGATAAATCCCAGTCTCGATCCGTGCCAACCCAACAGACACTTTCGGAGATACCCGTAGTGCACCTTTATAGTCACCCAGTTACGTTGTGACGTTTGGCACACCCAAAGCACTCCTACGGTATCCGGGAGTTGCACGATCTCATGGTCTAAGGAAAAGATACTTGACATTGGAAAAGCTTCTAGCAAACGAAACTACACGATCTTTTATGCTATGCTTAGGATTAGGTCTAGTCCATCACATCATTCTCCTAATGATGTGATCCCGTTATCAATGACATCCAATGTCCATAGTCAGGAAACCATGACTATCCGTTGATCAACGAGCTAGTCAACTAGAGGCTTACTAGGGACACGTTGTGGTCTATGTATTCACACATGTATTACGATTTCCGGACAATACAATTATAGCATGAACAATAGACAATTACCATGAACAAAGAAATATAATAATAACCATTTATTATTGCCTCTAGGGCATATTTCCAACAGTCTCCCACTTGCACTAGAGTCAATAATCTAGTTACATTGTGATGAATCGAACACCCATTGCGTCCTGGTGTTGATCATGTTTTGCTCTAGGGAGAGGTTTAGTCAACGGATCTGCTACATTCAGGTCCGTATGTACTTTACAAATATCTATGTCTCCATTTTGAACACTTTCACGAATGGAGTTGAAGCGACGCTTGATATGCCTGGTCTTCCTGTGAAACCTAGGCTCCTTCGCAAGTGCAATAGCTCCAGTGTTGTCACAGAAGAGAGTCATCGGGCCCGACGCATTGGGAATCACCCCTAGGTCGGTAATGAACTCCTTCATCCAGACTGCTTCCTGTGCTGCCTCCGAGGCTGCCATGTACTCCGCTTCACATGTAGATCCCGCCATGACGCTTTGCTTGCAACTGCACCAGCTTACTGCTCCTCCATTCAAAATATACACGTATCCGGTTTGTGACTTTGAGTCATCCAGATCTGTGTCGAAGCTAGCATCGACGTAACCCTTTACGACGAGCTCTTCGTCAATTCCATAAACGACAAACATATCCTTGGTCCTTTTCAGGTACTTTAGGATATTCTTGACCGTTGTCCAGTGTTCCATGCCGGGATTACTTTGGTACCTTCCTACCAAACTTACGGCAAGGTTTACATCAGGTCTGGTACACAGCATGGCATACATAATAGACCCTATGGCCAAGGCATAGGGGATGACACTCATCTTTTCTCTATCTTCTGCCGTGGTCGGGCATTGAGCCGTGCTCAATTGCACACCTTGGAATACAGGCAAGAACCCCTTCTTGGACTGATCCATATTGAACTTCTTCAATATCTTGTCAAGGTATGTACTCTGTGAAAGACCAATGAGGCGTCTTTATCTATCTCTATAGATCTTGATGCCTAATATATAAGCAGCTTCTCCCAGGTCCTTCATTGAAAAACACTTATTCAAATAGGCCTTTATACTTTCCAAGAATTCTATATCATTTCCCATCAATAATATGTCATCCACATATAATAAGAGAAATGCTACAGAGCTCCCACTCACTTTCTTGTAAACACAGGCTTCTCCATACGTCTGTGTAAACCCAAACGCTTTGATCATCTCATCAAAGCGAATGTTCCAACTCCGAGATGCCTGCACCAGCCCATAGATTGAGCGCTGGAGCTTGCATACTTTGTTAGCATTCTTAGGATCGACAAAACCTTCCGGCTGCATCATATACAACTCTTCCTTAAGGAAGCCGTTAAGGAATGCCGTTTTAACGTCCATCTGCCATATCTCATAATCATAGTATGCGGCAATTGCTAACATGATTCAGAGGACTTCAGCTTCGCTACGGGTGAGAAAGTCTCATTGTAGTCAACCCCTTGAACTTGTCGATAACCCTTAGCGACAAGTCGAGCTTTGTAGATGGTCACATTACCATCCGCGTCCGTCTTCTTCTTAAAGATCCATTTGTTTTCTATGGCTCGCCGATTATCGGGCAAGTCAGTCAAAGTCCATACTTTTCATACATGGATCCTATCTCGGATTTCATGGCTTCAAGCCATTTGTCGGAATCCGGGCCCACCATCGCTTCTTCATAGTTCGAAGGTTCACCGTTGTCTAACAACATGATTTCCAGGATAGGGTTGCCGTACCACTCTGGTGCGGAACGTGTCCTTGTGGACCTACGAAGTTCAGTAGTAACTTGATCCGAAGCTTCATGATCATCATCATTAACTTCCTCCCCAGTCGGTGTAGGCACCACAGGAACATCTTCCCGCGCTGCGCTACTTTCCGGTTCGCAAGGGGTGACTATCACCTCATCAAGTTCCATTTCCTCCCACTCAATTCTTTCGAGAGAAACTCCTTCTCTAGAAAGGCCCGTTCTTGGCAACAAAGATCTTGCCTTCGGATCTGAGGTAGAGGGTATACCCAATAGTTTCCTTGGGGTATCCTATGAAGACGCATTTTCTGACTTGGGTTCGAGCTTTTCAGGTTGACGTTTCTTGACATAAGCATCGCATCCCCAAACTTTTAGAAACGACAGCTTAGGTTTCTTCCCAAACCATAATTCATACGGTGTCGTCTCAACGGATTTCGACGGTGCCCTATTTAAAGTGAATGCGGCAGTCTCTAAAGCATAGCCCCAAAATGAGAGCGGTAAATCGGTAAGAGACATCATAGATCGCACCATATCCAATAGAGTGCGATTACGACGTTCGGACACACCGTTTCTCTGAGGTGTTCCAGTCGGCGTCAGTTGTGAAACTATTCCACATTTCCTTAAGTGTGCACCAAACTCGTGACTTGAATATTCTCCACCACGATCTGATCGTAAGAATTTTACTTTTTTGTCACGTTGATTCTCAACCTCACTCTGAAATTCCTTGAACTTTTCAAAGGTTTCAGACTTGTGTTTCATTAGGTAGACATACCCATATCTACGTAAGTCATCAGTGAGAGTGAGAACATAACGATATCCTCCGCGAGCCTCAACACTCATTGGACCGCACACATCGGTATGTATGATTTCCAATAAGTTGGTTGCTCGCTCCATTGTTCCGGAGAACGGAGTCTTGGTCATCTTACCCATGAGGCATGGTTCGCACGTGTCAAATGATTCGTAATCAAGAGACTCCAAAAGTCCATCTGCATGGAGCTTCTTCATGCGCTTGACACCAATGTGACCAAGGCGGCAGTGCCACAAGTATGTGGGACTATCGTTATCAACTTTACATCTTTTGGTATTCACACTATGAATATGTGTAACATCACGTTCGAGATTCATCAAAAATAAACCATTGACCAGCGGGGCATGACCATAAAACATATCTCTCAAATAAATAGAACAACCATTATTCTCGGATTTAAATGAGTAGCCATCTCGAATTAAACGAGATCCAGATACAATGTTCATGCTCAAAGCTGGCACTAAATAACAATTATTGAGGTTTAAAACTAATCCCGTGGGTAGATGCAGAGGTAGCGTGCCGACGGCGATCACATCGACCTTGGAACCATTCCCGATGCGCATCGTCACCTCGTCCTTCGCCTGTCTCCGTTTATTCCGTAGTTCCTGTTTTGAGTTACAAATATGAGAAACCGCACCGGTATCAAATACCCAGGAGCTACTACGAGTACTGGTAAGGTACACATCAATTACATGTATATCACATATACCTTTAGTGTTGCCGGCCTTCTTGTCCGCTAAGTACTTGGGGCAGTTCCGCTTCCAATGACCACTTCCCTTGCAATAAAAGCACTCAGTTTCAGGCTTGGGTTCATTCTTTGACTTCTTCCCAGTAACTGGTTTACCGGGCGCGGCAACTCCCTTGCTGTCCTTCTTGAAGTTCTTCTTACCCTTGCCCTTCTTGAACTTAGTGGTTTTATTCACCATCAACACTTGATGTTCTTTTCTGATCTCCACCTCCGCTGATTTCAGCATTGAATATATCTCAGGAATGGTCTTTTCCATCCCCTGCATATTGAAGTTCATCACGAAGCTCTTGTAGCTCGGTGGAGGCGACTGAAGGATTCTGTCAATGACCGCGTCATCCGGGAGATTAACTCCCAGCTGGGATAAGCGGTTGTGTAACCCAGACATTCTGAGTATGTGCTCACTAACAGAACTATTCTCCTCCATTTTACAGCTGAAGAACTTGTCGGAGACATCATATCTCTCGACCCGGGCATGAGCTTGAAAAACCCGTTTCAGCTCCTCGAACATCTCATATGCTCCATGTTTCTCAAAACGCTTTTGGAGACCCGGTTCTAAGTTGTAAAGCATGCCGCACTGAACGAGGGAGTAATCATCAGCACGCTGCTGCCAAGCGTTCATAACGTCTTGGTTCTCTGGGATTGGTGCTTCACCTAGCGGTGCTTCTAGGACATAATCTTTCTTGGCAGCTATGAGGATGATCCTCAGGTTCCGGACCCAGTCCGTATAGTTACTGCCATCATCTTTCAGCTTGGTTTTCTCTAGGAACGCATTGAAGTTGAGGACAACGTGGGCCATTTGATCTACAAGACATATTGTAAAGATTTTAGACTAAGTTCATGATAATTAAGTTCATGTAATCAAATTACACAATGAACTCCCACTCAGATAGACATCCCTCTAGTCATCTAAGTGAAACATGATCCGAGTTAACTAGGCCGTGTCCGATCATCACGTGAGACGGACTAGTCAAGATCGGTGAACATCTCCATGTTGATCGTATCTTCTATACGACTCATGCTCGACCTTTCGGTCCTCCGTGTTCCGAGGCCATGTCTGTACATGCTAGGCTCGTCAACTCAACCTAAGTGTATTGCGTGTGTTCCGAGGCCATGTCTGTACATGCTAGGCTCGTCAACACCCATTGTATGCGAACGTTAGAATCTATCACACCCGATCATCACGTGGTGCTTCGAAACAACGAACCTTCGCAACGGTGCACAGTTAGGGTGAACACTTTCTTGAAATTATCATAAGGGATCATCTTATTTACTACCGTCGTTCTAAGCAAATAAGATGCAAAAACATGATAAACATCACATGCAATCAAATAGTGACATGATATAGCCAATATCATTATGCTCCTTTGATCTCCATCTTCGGGGCACCATGATCATCTTCGTCACCGGCATGACACCATGATCTCCATCATTGTGTCTTCATGAAGTCGTCACGCCAACGATTACTTCTACTTCTATGGCTAACGCGTTTAGCAACAAAGTAATGTAATTTACATGGCGTTATTCAATGACACGCAGGTCATACAAAATAATAAAGACAACTCCTATGGCTCCAGCCGGTTGTCATACTCATCGACATGCAAGTCGTGATTCCTATTACAAGAATATGATCAATCTCATACATCACATATATCATTCATCACATCTTCTGGCCATATCACATCACATAACACATGCTGCAAAAACAAGTTAGACGTCCTCTAATTGTTGTTGCAAGTTTTTACGTGGTTTGTAGGTTTCTAGCAAGAACGTTTCTTACGTACGTATGACCACAACGTGATTTGCCAATTTCTATTTACCCTTCATAAGGACCCTTTTCATCGAATCCGTTCCGACTAAAGTAGGAGAGACAGACACCCGCTAGCCAGCTTATGCAACTAGTGCATGTCAGTCGGTGGAACCTGTCTCACGTAAGCGTACGTGTAAGGTCGGTCCGGGCCGCTTCATCCTACAATGCCGCCGAAACAAGAAACGACTAGTAGCGGCAAGAAGAATTGGCAACATCAACGCCCACAACTTCTTTGTGTTCTACTCGTGCATAGTAACTACGCATAGGCCTGGCTCATGATGCCACTGTTGGGGATCGTAGCAGAATTTTAAAATTTTCCTATGCTCACCAAGATCCATCTATGGAGTATACTAGCAACGAGGGGAAAGGAGTGCGTCTACATACCCTTGTAGATCGCGAGTGAAAGCGTTCCAATGGACGTGGATGACGGAGTCGTACTCGCCGTGATCCAAATCACCGATGACCGAGTGCCGAACGGACGGCACCTCCACGTTCAACACACGTACAGTGCAGCGACGTCTCCTCCTTCTTGATCCAGCAAGGGGAAGGAGAGGTTGATGGAGATCCAGCAGCACGACGGCGTGGTGGTGGATGTAGCGGGTCTCGGCAGGGCTTCGCCGAGCTTCTGCGAGAGGGAGAGGTGTAGCAGGGGGAGAGGGAGGCGCCCAAGGCTGTAATTGTTGCTGCCCTCCCACCCCCCCTTTATATAGGCCCCCTGGGAGGGGGGGCGCCGGCCAGAACCCATCTAGGGTGGGGGGCGGCGGCCAGGGGGATGCCTTGCCCCCTAAGGCAAGTGGGAAGCCCCCCACCCTAGGGTTCCCAACCCTAGGCGCAGGGGGGAGGCCCATGGGGGGCGCCCAGCCCACTATGGGCTGGTTCCCTTCCCACTTCAGCCCACGGGGCCCTCCGAGATAGGTGGCCCCACCCGGTGGACCCCCGGGACCCTTCCGGTGGTCCCGGTACAATACCGATAACCCCCAAAACTTTTCCGGTGGCCGAAACTTGACTTCCTATATATAATTCTTTACCTCCGGACCATTCTGGAACTCCTCGTGACGTCCGGGATCTCATCCGGGACTCCGAACAAGTTTCGGGTTTCCGCATACACATATCTCTACAACAATAGCGTCACCGAACCTTAAGTGTGTAGACCCTATGGGTTCGGGAGACATGTAGACATGACCGAGACGCCTCTCCGGTCAATAACCAACAGCGGGATCTGGATACCCATGCTGGCTCCCACATGTTCCACGATGATCTCATCGGAATAACCACGATGTCGAGGATTCAATCAATCCCGTATACAATTCCCTTTGTCAATCGGTATGTTACTTGCCCGAGATTCGATCGTCGGTATCCCAATACCTTGTTCAATCTCGTTACCGGCAAGTCTCTTTACTCGTACCGCAATGCATGATCCCGTGACTAACGCCTTAGTCACATTGAGCTCATTATGATGATGCATTACCGAGTGGGCCCAGAGATACCTCTCCGTCACACGGAATGACAAATCCCAGTCTCGATCCGTGCCAACCCAACAGACACTTTCGGAGATACCCGTAGTGCACCTTTATAGTCACCCAGTTACGTTGTGACGTTTGGCACACCCAAAGCACTCCTACGGTATCCGGGAGTTGCACGATCTCATGGTCTAAGGAAAAGATACTTGACATTGGAAAAGCTTCTAGCAAACGAAACTACACGATCTTTTATGCTATGCTTAGGATTGGGTCTTGTCGATCACATCATTCTCCTAATGATGTGATCCCGTTATCAATGACATCCAATGTCCATAGTCAGGAAACCATGACTATCCGTTGATCAACGAGCTAGTCAACTAGAGGCTTACTAGGGACACGTTGTGGTCTATGTATTCACACATGTATTACGATTTCCGGACAATACAATTATAGCATGAACAATAGACAATTACCATGAACAAAGAAATATAATAATAACCATTTATTATTGCCTCTAGGGCATATTTCCAACACTGGTTTCCCATGGCTCTCAAGGATGGAGCCCGCTCCTGGCTCCTGAACCTGCAGCATGGCTCGATCTCCTCCTGGGACGAGATGCGCGACCGCTTCGTCGCCAACTTCCAAGGCACTCGCGACCGCCCACCGGCCGCAGGTGATCTGCGCCGCATCAAGCAGCAACTCGGAGAGACCCTCCAGAAGTACATCCAGCGCTTCAACAACACCCACCTCAAGATCCCCAAGGTCACGGACGAGGCCATCAACTTCGCGTTTTCCGACAGCGTCCGTGACGTCAAGATGAAGGAAGAGCTCGCCATCCATGAGGAGCTCTGCACATCTCAGGAGCTCTTCAACCTGGCGACCAAGTGCGCAAGAGCTGAGGAGGGGCGCCTCTCTCTCCTCGAGCTGCCAGCCGCAGGTGCGGAAGAGAAGAAGGCCAAGGCCAAGGACGTGAAGCGCAAGGAGGCAGCTGTGCTCGCAGCGGAGCCCGACACCAAGCGGGGCAGAGATCAGCCTGAGTCATCCAAGAACGGCCGACCATTCTGCGCCTTCCACAACCTGAACACCCACACCACCAGTGACTGTCAAGAGCTCAGAGCCATACGGGAAGGACGCTACGGTCGATGCCCCGAGCGCAATGACCGGGGCTACGGCCGAGGAGGAGGACGTGGAGGCGGACGCTGGGACGACCGTGGCCCGCGCGAGGAGTTACACGACCGGCCTCGTGAGGACCGCTGGCAGGACCAACCTTGTGAGAGCGCCTGGAGGGACCCGCCTCGTGAGGATCGCCCCCAGGGCAACACCGGTCTCCCCCCGCTGCCGCCACCAAGAAGGAACGACGACCACCACCAGGACGAGGGGGCTGGGGGCTTCCAGGAGCCGCGTGCAATCGCCCCGCATTTTGGGTGGCGCCCAGGCCCCAGCCTCTCAGCGCATCTTCAAACAGTTCGCTCGCGAGGTGAACGTGGTGCTCCCCAAGCTCGAAGCCACACGCCCGCTCAGGTGGTCCCATTGCGCCATCACTTTCAACTCGGCGGATCAGCTCAAGTGCGCAGCCACCGCTGGCGCCCTCCCAATGATGTGTTACCCTGTCATCAGCAATGTGCAGGTCACCAAGACCCTCATCGACGGTGGCGCAGGGCTCAACATCCTGTCCGTCGACACGTTCGACAACCTCCAAGTGCCATATGAACAGCTCGAGCCCACCAAGCCTTTCTCAGGAGTGACCGACGGTTCCACCACACCGATAGGGCAGGTCCGCCTGCCTGTCACCTTCGGGGAGCGCAAGAACTACCGCACCGAGCTCATCGACTTCGACGTCGCGCACATCCGCCTACCGTACAATGCCATCCTTGGGTATCCAGCCCTGGCCAAGTTCATGGCAGTCACTCACCATGGCTACAACGTTCTCAAGATGCCAGGAAGCGGAGGAATCATCACGGTCCCGTGTGAAGAGAGGGATGCGGTGTGCTCCCTCGAGCGCGTCTTTCAAGCTGCAGCAATCGACGACCCCGACAGTAGAAGTGAAGGCCCTCCGGAGGCATCCCCAAGAAGAAGAAGCCGCGCCGCGCAGGACCTCAGGAGGATGGCGTCGCGGCAGGAGCCTCGTCAGGATCAGCGCCCGCTCCAGGGGCGCCTCCCTCCACCGCATAGGAAGGCGCGCCCAGCGCCCTCGTCAGGCAGGGCTCGGGGGCTCTCTTCTGGAGGGCCTCAGACCTTGCCAACCTCACGAGGGAGGCGCTTGGGCACCACTTGGAGGCGTGCTTCGCGGCATGTGTCCCTCAGGAGAGCACATGGCAAGGAGTGCCCACCACCCAGGAGTTCATCACCAAGACCACTCAGGAACTGCAAGAAGCAAGAGCCATGCGCGGCGACAGCCGCTCACGAGGCGCAGCTCCACATCCTGGCGAGGATGCTGGGCTGCGTGTTTGCATCGACATCCCCGGGCTCAACAGGGCCGCATCTCAGGAGCGCTTCTGGCCATCGCGTGTGGGCCGCTGCGAGGGCCCGCCTCACAGCTACGTTCGCATGCCCTTCGGCTTGCCGGGCGTGGCCTCGGCCTATCAGCGCAACATGCAGTGAGTCCTGGCGGCTCAGGAGGCCAGGTACCACGCTGTCCTGGAGGAGATGGAGACGGTCTTCAGGGAACCTCCCGAGCCCCCAGAGCCTTTCGAGGCTCAGGGTCCTGGTGGCTCATGAGGAGTCATTTCTTCAGCGCACGCCTTCAGCTGCACCAACTCTACTTCATCTACAGAACCAGGTGACATCTTCCAAGCTCGTTTAGCTGGGAGCGACCCTCGGGCTGCATTATTCCCATGCCACATGGGTCCGTCCCTGTGGCATGTACCCCTTTTTCTTATGTCTTTAGCTTACCTTGCTGGGGGCACCCCTCGGGCTGCATCATCCCCAAGCCGCTCGGGCCGGACCCAGTGGCATGTATCTTCCTGCATTTATCCAAGCTGATCTGCTCCCCATACTTAACCTGCCAACGGCTATCGCCCGCCACGGGCCTGTTCATCCTATGCAACCCGCTTGCACGTTATAGGGGGGCTCCTGGGCATCGCGACTCAGGAGCTCTTACTGGCTCTCCAGCCCTCACCCCCTGGCCGTGACCACGGCATCGCGACCTGGCATACCAGCGGCGGCTGAGCTCGCTCGAGGGCCGGGACCTGAGGACGTAGAGTGCTTGCATCTAACCGCCTTGCAGGGACATACAGTCACCAAGACTCAAGACCAGGCGCAGCCCGCCTTGAGGTAGGGCCTCGTGAGTCCCGCGCTGGCTCACGAGTGCCTAGATACACCTCGCAGCCCTACCGTGCAAGCCACGTGTCAGGGCGGGGCTGTACACGCCCCGGGGGCTCCTCCCGGAGGGGGCCCCCCATCCCACGCCCAAGTGGAAGCACCATGCTCCGCGCTGGCTGATGACATTGCCGAGGAGTGGCTATGCCCGTGCACAAGCGGAAGCACTATGCTCCGCGCTGGTGATAAACAACTGAGGGTGGCCCCATGGTCGTACCAACCTCAGGGAGCCCAGAGCTCAGCGTCCAGCCTCACCGCAATGCCCCCTCGGGAGAGCCGCGCGAGGGGGCTGGGCACGGGGGCTGCGCTCGGGTCACGCCCAAGCGCACGCCACCCAACCAGGTCCCCCGGACCTGGGCGTTGCGCGCCCCTCCCGAGGCCTCGGTGAGGGCAGGTATGGAAATTGTTTGCACGTCAAGGGGGACTCCTGAGCATCGCGACTCAGGAGCCTAACTGGTCACGTAGCCCCTCACTCCTTGGTCCGTCCTGGTCTCCGGTCGGCCCAATGGCGGTTGAGGTATGCGCGGGGCCGGGCTCTGCCGATGTAGAACATTAATCTATCCCCACGAACTCTCCGTATATGTTGTTTGCGCGTCAAGGGGGACTCTCGACCATCGCGACTCAGGAGCCTAACTGGTCACGTAGCCCCTCACTCCTTGGTCCGTCCTGGTCTCCGGTCGGCCCAATGGCGGTTGAGGTATGCACGGGGCCAGGCTCTGCCGACGCAGAACGCGAAGCAAATAGGAAGGAAATCGCACAATCTCAAAGCAAATATTACAAGCGTATTGTCCTTACAATACCAAATGAAAAGTCTAAACGCCTCCACGAGGCCTGATACATGTCGCAGGAACGGAACGGGAAGAATGGCCGCGGGTCACCTCTAGACGTCGTCGTCGCCTGCGGAAGGAGCTCCCCCGTGAGCAATTTTGTCTTCACCTTCACCACCGGCTGCAAGGTCGACGACATCGCCGGACAGAGGAGCGAAGACGAAGCCGCGGAACTTCCTCAGCAAGGCCCCCACCTGATCTTGCACGGCCGCGGCAGCCGCCTCGTATTGATCTTCAGCTACAGGCTCCAGCAGCTCGTCAAGGCAAGCGTTGGGGTCGCGAAGGTGCAGGTGGCTAAAGACGCGAGTCAGCGCGGCTGAAGACAGGACGCGAGCTTCTGCCTCCGCCATGGGACCGAGACCATCAACGACCTCCTCAAGCGTCTTCACCACGAGAGGAAGCAGCTGGGCGGGGCCGTCCTCGTCGGTGTCCAGGGGCTTCTCCAGGCCGTGCTCGTAGAGCGTCTTCAGCGCCTTGCGGGGTCTCTTCTCGAGATCGGCAAAGGCCACGCGGTCTTCGGCCAGGACTCTTGCCTTGGCATCAAGATCGGCCTCCCTCGTCCCCATCTTCTGCTCCAACTCTTCCAACCGGTCGCGCTCGGCGGCCTACTTTTTCGCCAGCTCCGCCAGCTCAGCATCACGATTCTTGACGGCTTCCTCCTGGGCCTCCACCTCCTTCGCTTCGCGGCAGCATAATTCTTCGGCGTGCTTGTCACGCCAGCTCTACAACTCGCCCTCCAGCACTTGGCAGCGGTCACAGGCGGCCTTGGCGTCCTTCAGCGCTGCCTCACGATCGGCTGCAGCGCTGGCGGCTCCCTGCTTCTCCTCTCGGAAGCCGCATCAGCCTGGCCCAGTGCCGCGCGAACCGCCAGGTCGGAGTGAAGCCAGCCAGAGGCCAACTCTAGACGCTCGACCACCAGGCATGGGTCCGCGGTCAGGAGATCCGCCTGCAGCTGGGTCATCTCCGAAAGGGCGCGCTCCAAGACAGCAGCAGGAGCAGAAGAGCCAGGGAGTGGAGGTGCAGCAGTGGGAGGAAGCGACATCGTCACCAGGGCTTGGGAGACCGTGGACCCCAGAGCAGCTGGGACCTCCTCAGCCGCGCCTTGCGCCGGCACCTCCAGAGCCAGCGGGGCCATGGGGGCTGATTCCACGCGATGATGTTCCTCTTGGCCCCGCGAGGACGACCGAGCTGGGGAGATGTGGGTGCTGCCGCCTCCTTTCTCTGCGGAGGGGGGGACGGCCGCCGTATCCTCCCTCCTCTTCTTCGCAGAAGATGTCGGCCTGATCAACCAAGGGCGAGTGTCAGGAAATAACAAGCACAAGAAAGGACAAGGTGAAACTCGAGACACTTACCGATCCATTGCGATGTATTCCACTGACCGCTTGGGGAGCCTGAAGCCTGAAAACTTCGGGACTTGAGGGAGGCATTCGGACACCGGCGGCGCCAGGCGGTGCTGAAGCAGAGCCGGATCCAGCCCCAAGAGGTGTCGGGGTGGAGGCGGCACCGCGGGCCACCAGTGACGACCTACCCTTCGTTGGGATGAGGGGTTGCACCCTCTCCCCTTGGTGGGCGTCGGCCTCGGCATCATCAAGAAGGGCGCGGAGAATCTCGGCCTTGCACAGAGGGGAAGTCTCCCCCACCTCTTCTAGAGTCTTCTCCGAGTCCACCTCCTCTTCCCCCTCTCCGCGGGACTCACCAGAAGACACCTCCGTCGGGTTTTGCGCCATAGGAGCTTCCGGAAGCGCCGGCGGCAGCAGCCCACGCGCATCAAAAGTCGGCCTAGAGGCGACGAATTCCTCCCGGTCCCTGCGTTGAAACAGGGGAAGGAAGGCGCTAGGCGGGTACTCCTGGTTGTCCCCGACTATGAGGCGCAGGACGGCGTCCAATTTATCGCCAGGCAGGTCCCCTAGCCTCAGGCGTGTCTTGTTCTCCTCTTCGTCAAGCTCCCAGAGGGGGCGCGCGCGTGCCTGGAGTGTGGCAACCCGGAGCATCAAGAACTCCCTCAGGAGCATCGCCCCCGTTATCTTGGCCGCCCTCGCATTGCCCGGCTTCAGGTCGGTCATCATCTGCCCCAACACTGACGATGCCCACTCATCGACAAGCTCCGCCTTGGGCCACCCCTTGCCCTGCCGGGGCACCTCCGTCGGCAACGCCAGGCGCGGATCGGCACGCTGGGCTTCCATCATGACCCATTTGGATCGGATGTTGTCGGCCCTCTTCCCGGTACTTGAGATCGAGTTAGCCTTGCCGCATGCGATGAAGTTAGCGCAGCCGGAGATGTGACCCTTGCCGGCACGAAGGAAGAAGAAATGGCGAAGCAACGCCAGGGACGGCATCATGCCCAGGTACGCCTCACAGTAGTAGGCGAAGATGGACAGGAGGAGGACATAGTTGGGATGGAGATGCAACGCCTGCAGACCGTAGTGGTCGAGGACTTCATAAAAGAAATCAGAGAAGGGAGGAACCAACCCAACGGCGATGCTGCTTGAGAAGAAGGGGAAGTAGGTGCTTCCCTCGGGCTCCGGCACGTCGGAGGCAAGCCGGAGCTCGGTCGCCCCCCACTCATTGCTCTCGCCTGCCGTCAGTAGGCGCACAGAGGCGAGGCTTTTCTCCGTGATAGTGGGCGCCTCCAGGGCCGGCTCATACCAAGCCGGCGCTGAGGAAGTCTTGACCTTGTGCGGCGCCATGGATTGCGGGTGCAGGATGAGATTGGAGCGGATCTAGAGGTAGCGGTGGCGAGGAGCAAGAAAGGGGATCTAGAGCAAGGCAAGGAAGAAGCAATGAAGGCAAGAACTCCCCGCGCCAGCCTTTTGTCAGGTCAAGCAGTTGCCGAGGCAGCGTGGGGAAGCGGAGACACCCACGTCCAATGAACCCCCACGCGTCAACCGAGGCCGCAGGCTTTTGGGACCCGCGGTGCTCCGAACTTGACCTTTAGCTTCGACGCGAAGCCAAGCTCGAGCGCACCTTGGGCCCGGGGGCTACTGTCGGCGTTCTGGGAATGGTGGTCCCTAGACTTGCTTGCCTGCGGCCCACAGCATGGCTAAGCCAGCAGGCCGTACGGCCCATCTTCATCAACAAGGCATCCAAGACCCTCGCGAGGCGGATGACGCAAGACCTCCTCTAGAGTAGCCTAACCAGGCAGGCTCACGAGGAGCGGAGATATCAAGGCGGGGCAAAACCTCACGAGGCTCTCGTGACGTGAGCCATGACGAACGGCACCAGGCGGGCGCCAGTGCGTGCAGCGTCCTTATTTCCTCTTTGGTGCTAAGGAGGCCAGCGCAGGCGACGAGTACCGAGGCATCAGGCAAAGGTTGCTATATTGGTGCAACGAGACCAAGACCAGGAGGACGGCAAGACGGAGGTCATCGTGGAGCCCAAGACGGCGTCACCACCAGAGCTTTTCGCAGGCGAAGACCGCTTTTGTCAGGATAGCTTGTACTAGTTGTCCCCCTTCAAATTTGCCCGCCGTTGTTGGCTCCCTTCCCGCTCGATATTTGGGAAGAGGACTAGGGCCTCTATAAATAGGTCTAGCCACCACAGTAACAAGGGCGATCGAATCTTAGCTCGACCCAATCCGATCGAGAGCCTAGCCACAAGAACACCTCAACCTCCGGAGGCTGTTCTTCCTTTGTACTGTTCATCATCAGCCCAAGAGGCAATCCACCACCACCACACTGGAGTAGGGTATTACACCACAATGGTGGCCTGAACCAGTATAAACCTCGTGTCTCTCTGTGTTGTGAGTTGGTCGAGTTCGTCCGCGAGATCTTTGCGAGCTAGGGCATAGATCGGTAAGAGGGAAAGACTTCGCGCGCACCCCAGTGTTTGAACCTTAAGGGTTTGCCGGAACCCCACATCCGACAATATAGGCATCACATCCGCGACAAGTAGACCGACTCCTACCTGCATCTACTACTATTACTCCACACATCGACCGCTATCCAGCATGCATCTAGAGTATTAACTTCATAAGAACAGAGTAACGCATTAGGTAAGATGACATGATGTAGAGGGATAAACTCATGCAATATGATATAAACCCCATCTTTTTATCCTCGATGGCAACAATACAATACGTGTCATTTCCCCTACTATCACTGGGATCAAGCACCGCATGATTGAACCCAAAGCTAAGCACTTCTCCCATTGCAAGAAAGATCAATCTAGTAGGCCAAACCAAACTGATAATTCGAAGAGACTTGCAAAGATAACCAATCATACATAAAAGAATTCAGAGAAGATTCAAATATTGTTTATGGACAATCTTGATCATAAACCCACAATTCATCAGATCTGGACAAACACACCACAAAAAGAGTTACATCGAATAGATCTCCAAGAAGATCGAGGAGAACTTTGTATTGTGATCCAAAGAGAGAGAAGAAGCCTTCTAGCTAATAACTATGGACCCGAAGGTCTGTGGTAAACTACTCACACATCATCGGAGAGGCTATGGTGTTGATGTAGAAGCCCTCCATGATCGATGCCCCCTCCGGCAGAGTGCCGGAAAAGGCCCCAAGATGGGATCTCATGGGTACAGAAGGTTGCGGCGGTGGAATTAGGTTTTCGTGGTGCTCCTCGATGGTTTCGGGGTACGTAGGTATATATAGGAGGAAGAAGTAGGTCGGTGGAGCCGCGAGGGGCCCACGAGGGTGGAGGGCGCGCCCCCTGCCTCGTGGCCTCCTCGTATGTTTCTTGACGTCCACTCCAAGTCCTCTGGATCACGTTTGTTCCAAAAATAACTCTCCCGAAGGTTTCATTCCGTTTGGACTCCGTTTGATATTCCTTTTCTGCGAAACACTGAAATAGGCAAAAAACAACAATTTGCACTGGGCCTTGGGTTAATAGGTTAGTCCTAAAAATAATATGAAAGTGTATAATAAAGCCCATTAAACATCCAAAATAGAATATATAATAGCATGGAACAATCAAAAATTATAGATACGTTGGAGACGTATCACGCCGAGCGAATCTCCTGAGGCTATCGCATGAGAAGGCCAAGCACCAACGACCCTAGGAGGTGACGTGAACAGGGCCGGCCTGCCAGACAGAGCTCAGCCGTTGGATTTATCGCTGCAGGGATGGGCCCGAGCACAGATGCCGTGCCTAGCCTTCTTATGCGAAGGATCTTGAAGAAAGACGATCGGCGGGCGGCTCCCATGGCGGCTGACAATCAAGCAGGTGATAACCATAGATGAATTATGCATGGAAAGCGAACAGGATTAGGCAAACGCGAGAATGATACATGCCACTGGGCTGGACCCAAGCGGCTTGGGGATGATGCAGCCCGAGGGGCGCCCCCAGCAGAGTAAGCTAAAGACATAAAAGGATACATGCCGCAGGGAAAGACCCATGCGGCCTGGGAATGATGCAGGCCGAGGGGCGCTCCCAGCTAAATAAACTTGGAAAATGTCACCTGGTTCTGTTGTCGAAGGGATGTTGGGGCAGCTGAAGACGCGTGGTGAAGGGGTTGCTCCTCACGAGCCACCGGGACCCTGAGCCTCGGGAGGCTCTGGGGGTCCACGCTGTTCCTTGAGGACCGCCTCCATCTCCCTTAGGACTGCGTGATGCCTGGCCTCCTGAGCCGCCAGGATGCTCCGCAGGTTGCGCAGGAAGGCGGACGCCACGCTCGGCAGGCCAAATGGCATGCGAACATAGCTGTGAGGTGGGCCCTCACAACATCCCACGCGCGAAGGCCAGAAGAACTCCTGAGATGCGGCCCTGTTGAGCCCTGGGATGTCGACGCAGACGCGCAGCCCGCCATCCTCGCCTGGATGGGGAGCCGCGCCAGGTGAGCAGCGATCACCGTGCATGGCTCTTGCATCCTGCAGTTCCTGAGTGGTCTTGGCAATGAACTCCTGAGAGCTGGGCGCTCCTCGCCTGGTGTCCCCCTGAGGGAAAAGTGCCGCGAAGCACGCCTCCATGTGGTGCCCGAGCGCCTCCCTCGTGATGTTGGCTAGGTCGGAGGCCCTCCAGAAGAGAGCCCCCGAGCCCTGCCCGAGGAGGGCATCGGGCGCGCCTTCCTATGCGGGGGAGGGAGGCGCCCCAGGCGCGGGCGCCGATCCTGATGTGGCTCCACTTGAGGCGCCGCTCCCCTGAGCCCCTGTGCGGAGTAGCTGCTTCTTCTTCTTGGGGACGACCTCAGGAGGGTGCTGTTCTGCATTGTTGTCGGGGTCTTCGATTGATGCTGCTTGGAAGGCGCGCTCGAGGGAGCACACCGCATCTCTTTCTTTGCAGGGGACCGTGATGATCCCACCGCTCCCTGGCATCTTGAGGATGTTGTAGCCGTGGTGTGTCACTGCCATGAACTTGGCCAGGGCCGGATACCCGAGGATGGCGTTGTACGGCAGATGGATGTGGGCGACGTCAAAGTTGATGAGCTCGGTGCGGTAGTTGTCGCGCTGTCCGAAGGTGACAGGGAGGCGGACCTGCCCTATCGAGGTGGTGGAGCCGTCGGTCACTCCTGAGAAAGGCTTGGTAGGCTGAAGCTGGTCGTATGGCACTTGAAGGCTGTCGAACATCTCGACGGACAAGACGTTAAGCCCCGCGCCGCCATCGATGAGGGTCTTGGTGACTTGCACGTTGCTGATGACGGGTGACCAGAGCATCGGGAGGGCGCCAGCGGTGGCCGTGCACTTGAGCTGGTCCGCTGAGCTGAAAGTGATGGGTCTCTCCTGGCTGCTGCTTGATGCGGCGTAGGTCACCCGTGGCTAGAGGGCGGTCGCGAGTGCCCTGGAAGTTGGCGACGAAGCGGTCGCTGATACGTCTCCAACGTATCTATAATTTTTGATTGCTCCATGCTATATTATCTTCTGTTTTGGACATTATTGGGCTTTATTATTCACTTTTATATTATTTTTGGGACTAACCTATTAACCGGAGGCCCAGCCCAGAATTGTTGTTTTTTGCCTATTTCAGAGTTTCGCAGAAAAAGAATATCAAACGGAGTCCAAACGGAATGAAACCTCGGGAATGTGATTTTCGGAACGAACATGATCCAGGAGACTTGGACCCTACGTCAAGCAACCAACAGGGAAGCCACGAGGTAGGGGGCGCGCCTATCCCCCTAGGGCGCACCCTCCACCCTCGTGGGCCCCCTATTGCTCCACCGACGTACTTCTTCCTCTTATATATACCTACGTACCCCCAAACGATCAGATACGGAGCCAAAAACCTAATTCCACAGCCGCAACCTTCTGTACCCACGAGATCCCATCTTGGGGCCTGTTCCGGAGCTCCGCCGAAGGGGGCATCGATCACGGAGGGCTTCTACATGAACACCATAGCCCCTCCGATGAAGTGTGAGTAGTTTACCTCAGACCTTCGGGTCCATAGTTATTAGCCAGATGGCTTTCTCTCTCTTTTTGGATCTCAATACAATGTTCTCCCCCTCTCTTGTGGAGATCTATTCGATGTAATCTTCTTTTGCGGTGTGTTTGTTGAGACCGATAAATTGTGGGTTTATGATCAAGTTTATCTATGAGCAATATTTGAATCTTCTGAATTCTTTTATGTATGATTCGTTATCTTTCCAAGTCTCTTCGAATTATCTGTTTGGTTTGGCCTACTAGATTGATCTTTCTTGCAATCGGAGAAGTGCTTAGCTTTGGGTTCAATCTTGCGGTGTCCTTTCCCAGTGACAGTCGGGGCAGCAAGGCACGTATAGTATTGTTGCCATCGAGGATAACAAGATGGGGTTTTTATCATATTGCATGAATTTATCCCTCTACATCATGTCATCTTGCTTAAGGCGTTACTCTGTTCTTATGAACTAAGTCTAGACGCATGCTGGATAGCGGTCGATGTGTGGAGTAATAGTAGTAGATGCAGGCAGGAGTCGGTCTACTTGTCTCGGACGTGATGCCTATATACATGATCATACCTAGATATTCTCATAACTATGCTCAATTATGTCAATTGCTCAAAATTAATTTGTTCACCCACCGTAAAATACTTATGCTCTTGAGAGAAGCCACTAGTGAAACCTATGGCCCCCGGGTCTATCTTCATCATATTAATCTTCCAACACTTAGTTATTTCCGTTGCTTTTTACCTTGCTTTTACTTTACTTTGCATCTTTATCATAAAAATACCAAAAATATTATCCTATCATATCTATCAGATCTCACTCTCGTAAGTGACCGTGTTGGGATTAACAACCCTTATCGTGTTGGTTGCGAGGATTTATTTTTTTGTGTAGGTGCGAGGGACTCGCGCGTAGCCTCCTACTGGATTGATACCTTGGTTCTCAAAAACTGAGGGAAATACTTAAGCTACTTTGCTGCATCACCCTTTCCTCTTCAAGGGAAAACCAACGCAGTGCTCAAGAGGTAGCAAGAAGGATTTCTGACGCCGTTGCCGGGGAGGTCTACGCAAAATTGAACATACCAAGTACCCATCACAAACCCTTATCTCCCGCATTACATTATTTGCCATTCGCCTCTCGTTTTCCTCTCCCCCACTTCATCCTTGCCGTTTTATTCGGCCTCTCTTTTTCGTTCGCCTCTTTTTCGCTTGCTTTTTGTTTGCTCGTGTGTTGGATTGCTTGTTTGTCATGATGGCTGAAGATAATACCAAATTATGTGACTTTACCAATACCAACAATAATGATTTCCTTAGCACTCCGATTGCTCCTCTTACCGATACTGAACCTTGTGAAATCAATGTTGCTTTGTTGAATCTTGTCATGAAAGATCAATTCACCGGCCTTCCTATTGAAGATTCCGCTACTCATCTAAATAGCTTCGTTGATTTGTGTGATATGGAAAAGAAGAAAGATGTTGATAATGATATTGTTAAATTGAAGCTATTTCCTTTTTCGCTTAGAGATCGTGCTAATGCTTGGTGTTCGTCTTTGCCTAAAAATAGTATTGATTCTTGGAATAAGTGCAAAGATGCTTTTATCTCTAAGTATTTTCCTCCCGCTAAGATTATCTCTCTTAGAAATGATATTATGAATTTTAAGCAACTTGATCATAACATGTTGCACAAGCTTGGGAGAGGATGAAATTAATGATACGTAATTGCCCTACTCATGGTTTGACTTTGTGGATGATTATACAAAAATTTTATGCCGGATTGAATGTTGCTTCTAGAAATCTTTTAGATTCGGCCGCGGGAGGCACTTTTATGGAAATCACTTTAGGAGAAGCTACTAAACTCCTAGGTAATATTATGGTTAATTATTCTCAATGGCACACTGAAAGATCTACTAATAAAAAAGTGCATGCGATAGAAGAAATTAATGTTTTGAGTGGAAAGATGGATGAACTTACGAAATTATTCGCTACTAAGAGTGTTTCTTCTGATCCCAATGATATGCGTTTGTCTACTTTGATTGAGAATAATAATGAATCTATGGATGTGAATTTTGTTGGTAGGAATAATTTTGGTAACAACGCATATAGAGGAAACTTTAATCCTAGGCCTTATCCTAGCAATTCCTCTAATAATTATGGTAATTCCTACAACAATTCTTATGGAAATTTTAATAAGATGCCCTCTGAATTTGAGACTAGTGTTAAAGAGTTTATGAATTCGCAAAAGAATTTCAATGCCTTGCTTGAAGAAAATTGCTTAAAGTTGATGAATTGGCTAGGAATGTTGATAGAATTTCTCTTGAAGTTGATTCTTTGAAACTTAGATCTATTCCTCCTGAGCATGATATCAATGAGTCTCTCAAAGCCATGATAATTTCCATTTATGAGTGCAAAGAAAGAACCGCTAGGATGCGTGCTAAGAAAGATTGCTTTATGAAAGCGTGTTCTTCAAATTTCTATGAAAATAAAGATGAAGATCTAAAAGTTATTGATGTGTCCCCTATTAAATCTTTGTTTTGCAATATGAATCTTGAGAATAATGGGACTGAATATGATCCACCTTTACCTAGAAGGCGTTCCAAAAATTCAGAGTTTTTAGATCTTGATGCTAAAATTGATAAAAGTGGGATTGAAGAGAACAAAACCCTAGATATTAATAAACCCACTATTTTGGATTTCAAGGAATTTAATTATGATAATTGCTCTTTTATAGATTGTATTTCTTTGTTGCAATCCGTGCTAAATTCTCCTCATGCTTATAGTCAAAATAAAGCTTTTACCAAACATATCGTTGATGCTTTGTTGCAATCTTATGAAGAAAAACTTGAGTTGGGAGTTTCTATCCCTAGAAAACTTTATGATGAGTGGGAACCTACTATTAAAATTAAGATTAAAGATCATGAATGCTATGCTTTGTGTGATTTGGGTGCTAGTGTTTCCATGATTCCAAAAACTTTGTGCGATTTGCTAGGTTTCCGTGATTTTGATGATTGCTCTTTAAACTTGCACCTTGCGGATTCCACTATTAAGAAACCTATGGGAAGAATTAATGATGTTCTTATTGTTGCAAATAGGAACTATGTGCCCGTAGATTTTATCGTTCTTGATATAGATTGCAATCCTTCATGTCCTATTATTCTTGGTAGACCTTTCCTTAGAACGATTGGTGCAATTATTGATATGAAGGAAGGGAATATTAGATTCCAATTTCCCTTAAAGAAGGCATGGAACACTTCCCTAGGAAGAAAATAAAACTACCATATGAATCTATCATGAGAGCCACTTATGGATTGCCTACCAAAGATGGCAATACCTAGATCTATACTTGCTTTTATGCCTAGCTAGGGGCGTTAAACGATAGCGCTTGTTGGGAGGCAACCCAATTTTATTTTTAGTTTTTTTGATTTTTGCTTCTGTTTAGGAATAAATACTTGATCTAGCCTCTGGTTAGATGTGTTTTTATGTTTCAATTAGTGTTTGTGCCAAGTTAAACCTATAGGATCTTCTTGGATGATAGTTATTTGATCCTGCAGAAATTTCCAGAAACTTTCTGTTCACGAAAACAATTGTTAACAATCACCAGAACGTGATAAAATATTGATTCCAATTGCTGCTGATCAATAAACAAATTTTCTAGGTCTTCCTATTTTTGCTGATTTTTTGGAGTTCCAGAAGTTTGCGTTAGTTACAGATTACTACAGACTGTTCTGTTTTTGACAGATTCTGTTTTTCGTGTGTTGTTTGCCTATTTTGATGATTCTATGGCTAGTAAAAGAGTTTACAAACCATAGAGAAGTTGGAATACAGTAGGTTTAACACCAATATAAATAAATAATGAGTTCATTACAGTACCTTGAAGTGGTCTTTTGTTTTTTTTCGCTAACGGAGCTCACGAGACTTTCTGCTGAGTTTTGTGTTGTGAAGTTTTCAAGTTTTGGGTGAAAGATTTGATGGATTATGGAACAAGGAGTGGCAAGAGCCTAAGCTTGGGGATGCCCATGGCACCCCCAAGATAATCTAAGGACACCTAAAAGCCAAAGCTTGGGGATGCCCCGGAAGGCATCCCCTCTTTCGTCTACTTCCATCGGTAACTTTACTTGGAGCTATATTTTTATTCACCACATGATATGTGTTTTGCTTGGAGCGTCTTGTATGATTTGAGTCTTTGCTTTTTAGTTTACCCCAATCATCCTTGCTGTACACACCTTTTTAGAGAGACACACATGATTCGGAAATTATTAGAATACTCTATGTGCTTCACTTATATCTTTTGACTTATATAATTTTTGCTCTAGTACTTCACTTATATCTTTTAGAGCACGGTGGTGGATTTGTTTTATAGAAACTATTGATCTCCCATGCTTCACTTAGATTATTTTCAGATTCTTAAATAGCACGGTAATTTGCTTAAATAATCCTAATATGCTAGGTATTCAAGAATAGTAAAAATTCTTATGAGTGTGTTGAATACTATGAGAAGTTTGATGCTTGATAATTGTTTTGAGATATGAAGATGGTGATATTAGAGTTATGCTAGTTGAGTAGTTGTGAATTTGAGAGATACTTGTGTTAAAGTTTGTGATTCCCATAGCATGCACGTATGGTGAACCGTTATGTGATGAAGTCGGAGCATGATTTATTTATTGATTGTCTTCCTTATGAGTGGCGGCCGGGGACGAGCGATGGTCTTTTCCTACCAATCTATCCCCCTCGGAGCATGCGCGTAATACTTTGCTTTGATAACTTGTAGATTTTTGCAATATGTATATGAGTTCTTTATGACTAATGTTGAGTCCATGGATTATACGCACTTTTCTCCTTCCACCATTGCTAGCCTCTCTAATACCGCGCACTTTTCGCCGGTATCATACACCCACCATATACCTTCCTCAAAACAACCACCATACCTACCTATCATGGCATTTCCATAGCCATTCCGAGATATATTGCCATGCAACTTACCACCGTTCCGTTTACTATGACACGCTTCATCATTGTCATATTGCTTTGCATGATCATGTAGTTGACATTGTATTTGTGGCAAAGCCACCGTTCATAATTCTTTCATACATGTCACTCTTGATTCATTGCATATCCTGGTACACCACCGGAGGCATTCACCTAGAGTCATATTTTGTTCTAAATATCGAGTTGTAATTGTTGAGTTGTAAGAAAATAAAAGTGTGATGCTCATCATTGTTTAGAGCATTGTCCCAAGTGAGGAAAGGATGATGGAGACTATGATTCCCCCACAAGTCGGGATGAGACTACGGACGAAAAAAAAGAGGCCAAAAAAAGAGAGAGAGAAGGCCCAAATAAAAAAATGATGTGAGAAAAAGAGAGAAGGGACAATGTTACTATCCTTCTACCACACTTGTGCTTCAAAGTAGCACCATGATCTTCATGATAGAGAATCTCCTATGATATCACTTTCATATACTAGTGGGAATTTTTTATTATAGAACTTGGCTTGTATATTCCAATGATGGGCTTCCTCAAAATTCCCTAGGTCTTCGTGAGCAAGCGAGTTGGATGCACACCCACTTAGTTGCTTTTGTTGAGCTTTCATATACTTATAGCTCTAGTGCATCCATTGCATGGCAATCCCTACTCACTCACATTGATATCTATTGATGGGCATCTCCATAGCCCGTTGATGTGAGACTATCTTCTCCTTTTTTTGTCTTCTCCACAACCACCATTCTATTCCACATATAGTGCTATGTCCATGGCTCACGCTCATGTATTGCGTGAAGATTGAAAAAGTTTGAGAACGTCAAAAGTATGAAACAATTGCTTGGATTGTCATCGGGGTTGTGCATGATTTAAATATTTTGTGTGGTGAAGATAGAGCATAGCCAGACTATATGATTTTGTAGGGATAACTTTCTTTGGCCATGTTATTTTGAGAAGGCATAATTGCTTAGTTAGTATGCTTGAAGTATTATTATTTTTATGTCAATATGAAATTTTGTCTTGAATCTTTCGGATCTGAATATTCATACCAGAATTAAGAAGAATTACATTGAAATTATGCCAAGTAGCACTCCGCATCAAAAATTCTGTTTTTATCATTTACCTACTCGAGGACGAGCAGGAATTAAGCTTGGGGATGCTTGATACATCTCCAACGTATCTATAATTTTTGATTGCTCCATGCTATATTATCTTTTGTTTTGGACATTATTGGGCTTTATTATTCACTTTTATATTATTTTTGGGACTAACCTATTAACCGGAGGCGTAGCCCAGAATTGCTGTTTTTTGCCTATTTCAGAGTTTCGCAGAAAAAGAATATCAAACGGAGTCCAAACGGAATGAAACCTTCGGGAACATGATTTTCGGAACGAACATGATCCAGGAGACTTGGACCCTACGTCAAGCAACCAACAGGGAAGCCACGAGGTAGGGGCGCGCCCTCCACCCTCATGGGCCCCCTATTGCTCCACCGACGTACTTCTTCCTCCTATATATACCTACGTACCCCCAAACGATCGGATACGGAGCCAAAAACCTAATTCCGCCGCCGCAACCTTCTGTACCCACGAGATCCCATCTTGGGGCCTATTCCGGAGCTCCGCCGGAGGGGGCATCAATCACGGAGGGCTTCTACATCAACACCATAGCTCCTCCGATGAAGTGTGAGTAGTTTACCTCAGACCTTCGAGTCCATAGTTATTAGCTAGATGGCTTTCTCTCTCTTTTTGGATCTCAATACAATGTTCTCCCCCTCACTTGTGGAGATCTATTCGATGTAATCTTCTTTTGCGGTGTGTTTGTTGAGACTGATGAATTGTGGGTTTATGATCAAGTTTATCTATGAACAATATTTGAATCTTCTGAATTCTTTTATGTATGATTGGTTATCTTTGCAAGTCTCTTCGAATTATCAGTTTGGTTTAGCCTACTAGATTGATCTTTCTTGCAATGGGAGAAGTGCTTAGCTTTGGGTTCAATCTTGCGGTGTCCTTTTCCAGTGACAGTAGGGGCAGCAAGGCACGTGTAGTACAAGATGTGTTTTTTTATCATATTGCATGAATTTATCCCTCTACATCATGTCATCTTGCTTAAGGCGTTACTCTGTTCTTATGAACTTAATACTCTAGATGCATGCTGGATAGCCGTCGATGTGTGGAGTAATAGTAGTAGCTGCAGGCAGGAGTCGGTCTACTTCTCTCAGACGTGATGCCTATATACATGATCATACCTAGATATTCTCATTACTATGCTCAATTCCGTCAATTTCTCAACAGTAATTTGTTCACCCACCGTAAAATACTTATGCTCTTGAGAGAAGCCACTAGTGAAACCTATGGCCCCGGGTCTATCTTCATCATATTAATCTTCCAACACTTAGTTATTTCCGTTGCTTTTTTACTTTGCTTTTACTTTCCTTTGCATCTTTATCATAAAAATACCAAAAATATTATCCTATCATATCTATCAGATCTCACTCTCGTAAGTGATCGTGTAGGGATTGACAACCCCTTATCGCGTTGGTTGCGAGGATTTATTTGTTTTGTGTAGGTGCAAGGGACTCACGCGTAGCCTCCTACCTGATTGATACCTTGGTTCTCAAAAACTGAGGGAAATACGTACGCTAGTTTGCTGCATCGCCCTTTCCTCTTCATGGGAAAACCAACGCGGTGCTGAAGAGGTAGCAGTCGCGCATCTCGTTCCAGGAGGAGATGGAGCCCGGGGGCAGGTTCAGGAGCCACGAGCGAGCGCCATCCTTGAGAGCCATGAAGAAGCTGTTCGCCATGACTTTTTCATCGCCGTTGGCCGCCTCGATGCTCAGCTCGTAGAGCTGCAGGAACTCCACGGGGTCAGGGGTGCTGTCGTAGCGAGGAGGCAGGTCTGGCTTGAACTTGCCCGGCCATGCGACGCTACGCAGCTCAGGAGTGAAGGCGCGGCAGCCGGCAGTGGCCACCGGGACCCTTTGCTGATGCGAAGCCTGCCCTTGATGCCCGCGCACCGCCGCCGTAGGCAGCGCACAGTCTTGTCGCAGTGGTGCTGGGAGCGCAGGAACGTTCTCTTGCGGCCGTGGAACTTCTTGGCAGGTTCCTTCTTCTCGCGCGGGCGCCCGGAGCGGTGGGTCACGCCGGGGGGCCACACGTCTCGGCGACAGGACGCCATCTTGGTGCAGAGGTGGTGGAGGCGCTCCATGATCCACGTTGCCCGCAGCTGGCGGAGGGCGAGGCAGCGAGAGGGATGGCGCAGGGGAGCCCCCTGCGGCGTTGATGAGCTCGGCGATGCGGTCCAACCAATACTCGTAGAGGTCATCGACGGGGCGGTAGCGTAGTAGCACGCGTGCCATGAGCAGCGCGGCCTGCGCGTCCGTGGGAGCACGACGAGCGTGAGACGGCGAGCCAGCCGGGATCAGCGACGGAGTGGCGGCGCGGCTGTCCCGCCACACCGAGGGGTGCAGCGAGGATGCTTGCTGCTCGTTTCCCGCCGGGCCGATGGCGGCGTTGGCGGCAGGTGACGGGGACGACGGGGAGGCCTGTCGACAGGAGTGGTCTGAGCGACTCGGGCGGTGAGGGCGGCCCGACGCTCAGCGCGGTCTCGACGAGTGTCCGCCATGGATGCGACGAAGCGACCGGACGCGGATCGACGGAAGGAAAGCTTCGGTGCACCCCTACCTGGCGCGCCAAATGTCGGATTTCGGGTTCCGGCAAAACCCTTGAGGTTCGAACACTGGGGTGCGCACGAAGATCTCCCCCTACCTAATCACGCCCTCAGCCTCACCGTGATCTCAAGGCCTAGCTCAACGAACACGCAACACAAGAGACACGAGATTGATACTGGTTCGGGCCACCGTTGTGGTGTAATAGCCTACTCCAGTGTGGTGTGGTGGATTGCCTCTCGGGCTGATGATGAATAGTACAAGGGAAGAATAGCCTCCCGAGGAGAGGTGTTCTTGTGCTTGGTGGGCTTGTGTGGCTGAGGATGATATCAATTAGTTCGTCCCCCTACTTTGGTGGCTAGTCCTATTTATAGAGGCCCTGGTCCTCTCCCCAAATATTGAGCGGGAAGGGAGCCAACAACGGCCAAATTCGAAGGAAGACAACTAGTACAAGTTATCCTGACTAAAGGTGGTCTTCGCCTGCCAAAGGCTCTGGTGGTGACACCGTCTTGGGCTCCACGGTGACCTCCGTCCTGCCGTCCTGCTGGTCTTGGTCTCGTTGCACCGATATGGAAACATTTGCCTGATGCCTCGGGACTCCTCGCCTGCGCTTGCCCCTTTAGCACGAAAGAGGAAACGAGGACACTGCGCGCTGGCGCCCGCCTGGCTCCAGTTGTCATGGCTTGCGTCACAGGAACCTCGCGAGGTGTCCCTTGCCTTGATCTCTCCGCCCCTCGCGAGCTAGCCTGGTGAGGCCGCTCCCGAGGAGGTCTTGTGTCATCCGCCTCGTGAGGCTTGGCCCCTCGCGAGGGTCTTGAGTATTTGTTGGTGAAGATGGGCCGTACAGGGCCGCTGGCGGAGCCACGCCGTGGGCCGCAGGCAGGCAAGTCTGGGGACCCCCGTTCCCAGGACGCCGACACTAGGGTTTTATAGGAGATGGTGCTGGTGAAGATGTTGATGGAGCTTGACCCCCTCCCGATGAGAGGATCAATGGTGATGACGATGGTGATGATTTCCCCCTCCTGGACGATGTTTCCCCGACAGAACAGCTCCTCCGGAGCCCTAGATTGGTTTCGCCAGGTTCTGCCTCGTGGCAGCGGTGCTTCGTCCCGAAAGCTTGCTTATGATTTTTTCCAGGGCGAAAGACTTCATATAGCCAAATATGGGCACCGGAGGCCTGCCAGGGGGCCCACGAGGCAGGGGGCGCGCCCAAGGGGGTAGGGCGCGCCCCCCACCCTCGTGGATGGTGCGTGGCCCCCTCTGGTGCATTCTTCGCCCAATATTTTTATATATTCCAAAACTGACTTTCGTGGAGTTTCAGGACTTTTGGAGTTGTGCAGAATAGGTCTCTAAAATTGGCTCCTTTTCTAGCCCAAAATTCCAGTTGCCGGCATTCTCCCTCTTCATGTAAACCTTGTAAAATAAGAGAGAAAAGGCATGAGTATTGTGATATAATGTGTAATAACAGCCCATAATGCAATATATATCGATATAAAAGCATGATGCAAAATTTTCGTAGTTGGCCGTTGTTGAGTTTAGAAGAATTTTTTTGGAGTCGTTATATCGGAGAGTAGGAATTATTTTTACTCTTCTACCCCTTCGTTGCTCTGGTAAGGTATCTTGTCGTAGGTGTTTTGAGCTACTCATCTTCCCCTTCAAAAATTTTTTAGGATCACGCTGTTAGTTTTCATTCGTTGCAATGTCAGCTCTTTTCATCTGGTGCTTTTCTCGTCGAGCTGATTCGGTCCTCTTCATCTTTGGCAAGATCAGTCGTTAGTTCTTTCTATACCGACGTTGTTCCTATATGTGAAGTCGTCTTTCTTTTTCCCACCCACCCACCCATTTTCTTCTCGGAGCCGGAGTTCATAATCGAGTATCCATCCTACTCGTGCGAAGCCTTTGCATTCTTTCCTGACTTATTTCAACCAGTGCTTTTCTTTTCAAGTTATTTGTCGGTTCCCCGTTCCAAGTTGCCTTTGTTTTTCCCGCCCTCCCACCCCTTTTCTTCCCGAAGTCTGAGCCTCTATTCGAGCATCAATTTCATTCGTGCGGAGCCTCTTCAGTCTTTCCTGAATTTTCTCAACCGATGAATTCTCGTCTAGTTCATCATTGTTCGTCTCGTTTCCTCTCCGGTGGATTCAATTCAAGTTTTTTTGGTGTTGATCGTATTCTTTTCCTTGACCGAAGTGTTCCTCTTGCTCGTTCGCCTCTCACCATTTAATCGTTCCAGAGTGATGAAGATATCTCAGAAGATTCATGTTTGCATTCAATTATTTCGAGGTTGTCACCTCATTCAACTCTTTCAATTGTTCCGGTGTATCATTTCTCATTCAAACAATCCTTTCCAACGACAGGTCTTTCCCAGGATCTTACCTGACTCTTCTAATTTTCTGGAGTTATTCTCAAATTATTTTCGAAGTATGACGTAAGTATGAAATTCATCAGTCAGATGGTTTTCCAAGATCGATTTCAAATTCTTTTCATTGTTGCCTCAACCTCTTCGCTTTCATTCTACCGGAGTATCCCAACAATTTTGGAGGTGTTCCTCGTCGTCATTCTCAACAGTTGAAGACCAAAGAAGAGTTTTCACCTAATTCTTGTCCGTTCTCTTGAAGATTTTGGTGCTAGTTTGAGGTTATCATTTCAAATTGTTTCCAATCGTGCGATCCTTTTCTTACCCATCCGGAGTATTTAAGGAGTTGCTTTTCTGGTTCGTTTATTCGGAGGCCCCATCACAGTATATTCCTTCATTCGTTCCCATATGTATACCGGTGCGTCGGTCAAGTATTCTTAATCAGTTCGCGATCTCTTCATTCTCTTGCGTTTTGATTCCTTCAAGTATCTTCATGCGTCTGTAATGCTTTCCGGAGGTTCATTCTCTTTTCATCATTCGTTTCAATTCTTACGGTGGTTTGTTCAACATTCCTTCTCCTTGTTATCATATCAATTCATTCGTACTTACCAATCCTAATGGTGGTTCGTGAAGACTTTCCCAAGTTTTGCGCTATATCTCCCCTTAATTTTTCCAACCCGAATAAGTTGTATGCTATCCATTGCTTTTCATCAATTTAATTGGTGGAGGATAAGCATAACATAATTCTTATTCTCCTTTCATCAAGTGGATTAATCTCTTCTTTTCGGAGTTTGTTCATCATATAACATTCTCGGTTCGACGTGTTTTCACATTTTCTTTCCCGGAGCTCAAAGTATCCTTGGCCATCTCGTCGGAACCTCCATCTTATTCATCGCAAGGCGTAATCTTATTCTTTTCATCCTTAAATTCTTTCTCATCATCCTTTTGTCACCGGAGCTCTTCATGGTGGTTGATCATGATTTAATTCATTCTTCAAGTGTTCATCAAGATTCTTGTTGGAGCCAAAAATCGTCATTTGCATAATCCGAAGCCTCGGTACAATGCTGACGACCCTAAAAAGGGTGGATCCAACCTCAGCCTATTCAAAGGGAATCTCGCACCAGCCAGTGTTTCAAATCCAGTATCTTTGGATAACGAACAATGGCGGACCATTTCGTTGTATATCTTCAACAACCTGATAGAAGTGCGGCCGTACATCGAGTAAGTTCTTGGTACATAGTTTCGCAACTTCTATTTCCTTTGAACTGCTCTTATTCCTAGATATTTCATACAGTCGATACGTCGCCTTATTCTCGTATGGAGCGGTGATCCAAAAGGATTCTGTCGAAGAGTATGAGCTTCTCGCAAAGCAAGGAGGCGGCTATCCCGGTTTCATCTCTTGGTTCAAACAAACGGTAATTTCTATTAGACTTGTAGGCTAATTTGTAGGCGGCTATCCCAGTTTCATTCGCTAATTTGTGCGTAATGCAACAATCCTTTCATATTAAACTTGTAGGCTAATTCAGAGTCTATGGATGCCGAATTGAGACAAGTCGCTAATGGTTTTGACTATAAGGTCCGTTCATTTGACAAATACGACATCAACGGGTATCGCTTTCGTACCTATGGCAAAGAGCTATCTATGGCCGACCGAAAGTCTACAAATTGTTGTGTATCTGCTATCGGCGAAGGAGGTACCGAGTATTATGGGAGAGTTGAAGCAATTTATGAACTTCTATTCTATGGTGAAAACCCACCGAATGTCGTAGTCTTCAAATGTTATTGGTTTCAGCCGAAGGAGACTAGAAGGACTCATGAACATATAGGGCTAGTTGAAATCAACCAAAGCACCCATTTAGATGTTCCTGATGTCTATATTACGGCTCAACAGGCGACCCAAGTATTCTATCTACCGTGGGCCTGCCAAACTAATCCAAATCTGAAAGGTTGGGATGTCGTTTATGAAGTGCCGCCACGTGCTAGACTATCTCCCCCAAAGGAAGAGGATTATGAACCTCACATTAACCCAGACACATATGAAGGAGAATTCTTCCAAGAGACACGTCTTTCCAAAAAGCGTTTCAAGAACCGCTATACTTCACCCCAAAACATTGAAGTAGACAACGACGGTGAATCCGACATCACCCCAGAGGAGGAACAAGAAGAGCCGGAACAAGAAGAGGTTACTGCTGCGGATGACCTGTCATTGCTTGACCGATTACGTCAAGGTGGCCTTGAACATGTTGATGCCACTGAACCCTATGAGCCCGTCATTGATTATAGTGATGATGATGATTATGCATTTATTGATGATACTGATCGAGATTATTAGTAGTGTCAGGTATTAAATTTTTTAATGTTGTACTTGATGATGATACACTTAAGTGATACACATATTATTATTCATGTCGGTCTTTTTTTATGTTGTACTAATTTAGTTTACTGTTTGTCATGGCAGGTGTTGAAAGATGGTGGGCACTGGTCGGGAGCGCGCCAAGGCCCCTTCTTCGTCGGCGCGTGGTCTGAGGTCTTCGATTCCAGACGTACCTCTCCGCCGAGCGTTGCTGGACAGTATGTCCACACCGCCGGGCCCTTCTTCGTCGACCGCGGTGCCCAGCAGGGGACGAGGTAGGAAGAGAGGAGGTGGGGCACGTGGTCGCGGGAGAGGAGGTAGGGTGACTGCTACGGCGCCTTCCTCGCCGCCACCCCCAGCTGTTTCACCCGAGCACGTGACTGCTAGGGTGGACTCGTCCGAGGAGGAGGCTACACGGACTCCGGTCCACGAGCCTCCGGTCCACGGGTCTTGGGCCCACGAGCCTCGGGTCGACTGGCCTTCGGCCCACGAGAGTTCGGCCCACGAGACCCCGGAGGAGCACACGTCCGGATGGGGTACCTGGCCGGATCAGCCCGAGGAGCCGAGTGGCCATGCTGATGATGGCGGGGAGCCGACTGATCTTGAGGAGGAGGGTGGCACCGTCTACCAGCGTGGTGCTACACGGCTCCCGTCCGTGCCGGCGACCCGCGAGCAGAGGTGGTTGATCTTCCCTAATGGGGAGAGGTACGTAAGTGCATTTAATATTTTTGTACCTTCTGCATTCACGTTTCTTCAAATAACTAATGCGTTGGCCTTGTCATGCTGCAGGGGTTCGGACCACCATCATAGTGTCCGCCGGCCCAACTCCGTCCTTGGAGTTCTTTGCCGGCAAAACTTCCCGGGGTTTGTCACGTTGCCTGGTGAGGGTCGGCTTCCAGAGCTTGGGTTGAGCTGGGAGCACTACGTGGCTGCCCCGGCCCCGCCGGTTGTCATTATCGACGGTGTCGTGTGCGACACGAGGGCAGACATGGTGATCAGGACGTTCTGGGTAATTTCTACAGGTGTGAGGAGGGATACGAGGAGGACAGCGCAAATGTTATCCAGAACATCTGCAAGCGCCTACTCCAGAACTTACGGCACGAGGCTCGGGTGCAGGCTATTCGAGACTACTACGCCTTGCGTGGTATCAAGAAGACCAAGCCGGCGTGCCGCGATAAGTTCCTGAGTAAGGAGCAGTACATGAAGGTAATTCTTAAGGCCTTCTACTTAACTTCCTTCATTTAGTAATTCTTAGCCGTAGCGCTCAAGTTTCTATTTGCTAACTTAGGCGCCTCCGAGATGGTCTGCGGATCGGATGGATTGTTGGGAGGTGTTGGTCGATGAGTGGTGCTCACAAGAATGGCTAGCCCTCCACAACCAGGCCAAGGACAAACGTGCCCAAATGGAAGGTGTGCCACACCATCAAGGCAGCTCCAACTTATATCAATTCGGGCGCAACTGGGTATGTGGTTTGCTTCATGATTCATGCAATTCATTCATCATGCTAGCTTGAGCCCTTTAATTACTAATTTTCATTGTTTCTCTCTTTCAGGCACGCCACAATAAGGCGGATAAGGTGCCAGAGGTGTACGACCTGTATGCCATGGCCCACACTGGCTCTTTCAAGAAAGTCAAGGCTTTCTCTCAGTCTGACCTCGATGATGCAAACAACTTCACCAACATCTCCTCCCACAACAAGCTCGTGAGATATAGAGATGAGGGGAAGGCGAGGAAAGGGGAGGACTTTAACCCGAGCCAGGATCCCATTGATCCAGAGCTGGTGATGATATCTGGTGGCGGGAGGTCCCATGGCTCCATAGCCATTGGAGATGGACTTATCCGTTGTCCTAGCACTCTCCCGGAGATCAAGGCGCGCCAGTCGAGCTCCGCTCCTGAGATAAGGCCTCGTGAACGGCCAGTGCAACTCGCCATCAAGGTTAGTGATACGTACTCAGTTATCTTTCTCCATTACATTGTGTGCGCTTCCATCAATGATTCAAATGGTCATGTGAGTGGTGTTGCAGGCTGCTATACAGACTGAGAGAGATAGAACGGAGAAACTTCTGGCGGAGGCGGCGGAGAGGCAGCGGGAGATGGAGGAGAGGACGAGAAAGATGATGGAGGAGGAGAGGGCACGGAATGACATGCAGGCAAGGGCCATGTACGAGCTCCTTGTGGTAAGTTTCTTCTGCAGATTACTTGCTAGTCTTAACATTTGAGTCTCATTACTAACTAGTATGACTCTGTTCTGAAAACCAAATGTGCAGTCTGTGTGCGAGAAGTCCAGTCAGCCCGCTCCACCGATGCGAGTGATTGCTCCTGGGAGCACGGTGAGTTTAGTTTGAATGGACATTACTTGGTAGTCTTAACATTTGTGTGTCGTAATGCTAACGAGACATTGGAAATGATCTTTGGTGCAGCTTAACTCCAGAAACGCATCGCACGATCCTTCGCCAGGTAGCGGCACTAGCCACCCCGCTCCTACACCTCCCTGATCACGGTAAGTTTCTCTAGTGTCTTGCTTAACAAATGCATAAAGACCTAGACTTAGCTTTATTTCCTCCAATATGCTTACCATAATGACCTAGAGTTAGCTTATTTTCCTCCAAAATGACCCATTTTACCTAGGTTAGCTTATAAATGATGCAGTTCATCCAAGTTAGCTCAAAAATGACCCATTTTACCTAGATTAGCTCCTAAATGATCCATTTTACCTACGTTAGCTTTAAAATGGCCCATTTCACCTAGGTTAACTCCAAAATGACCCATCTTACCTAGGTTATCTCATAAACGATCCATTTCAACTAATTTAGCTCATAAACGATCCATTTGACCTAAGTGAGCTAAAAAACGATCCATTTCACCTAAATTAGCTCTTAAATGATCCATTTCACCTAAGTTAGCTCAAAAAGATCCATTTCAACTAAATTAGCTCTAAAATGACCCATTTTACGTAGATGAGCTCCTAAATGATCCATTTTACCTACGTTAGCTTTAAAATGACCCATTTCACCTAGGTTAGCTCCAAAATGACCCATTTCACCTAGATTAGCTCCAAAATGACCCATTTCACCTAAGTTAGCTCCAAAATGACCCATTTCACCTTACTTAGCTCAAAAACGATGCCCTTCACCTTAGTTAGCTCATAAACGACCCATTTCAACTAAGTTAGCTCATAAATGATCCATTTCAACTAAGTTAGATCATAAACAACCCATTTCAACTTAGTTAGCTCATATATGATCCATTTCACCTAAGTTAGCTCATAAATGACATATACTTCTTGTTCTAGTCTTCTTCTTGTTCTAGTCACCTATTTCTAACTTTCTTATTTACCATTTTGTAGATTTCATTCACTTCATGGAAGCTAGCTTGCTATGATGGAGTGCTTGCTTTTCCTTTGATGAAACTTTGCATTGTATCTAGCTTGTTATGATGGATGGAACTATGTGATATGGATCATTGCATCTAACTTGCTATGTTGATGAAACTTTGCATTGTAATATATATATGGATGGAACTATGTGTATGGATGGAACTTGCTTATGTATGAACAATGTGTATGGATGAAACTGATGTGATATGTGATATGAAACTTATGTGCTGGATATGTGCTGGATATGTGATATGAAACTTATATATTTTCTGTGCAAATTGTGGGATTTAATAAAAAACAGAAAAAACAGACAATATGCAGGCTCTTTGCCGTCTGCCACCGACGGCAAAGAGCTCTTTGCCGTCTGCCGCGGACGGCAAAGAAACCACGTGGCAGCCAACTGTGCTTCCTGGGAGCTGACCCATTTGGTCAGTTTGCCTACAGTGGCAGACGGCAAAGACTTTGCCGTCTGTGGCAGACGGCAAAGAACCTGCACTTTGCCATCAGTGGCAGACGGCAAAGAACCTGTCATCTAGTGACGTGTAGATGACATCATAAGGCGGACGGCAAAGACCAGAGAAATTTTGCCGTCCGCGGCGGACGGCAAAGGTCTGCCGTTAGCCACTTAATGGACTGACAGCGCAATTATTGCCGTCCGCCCTCTTTGCCGTCCGCCGCAGACGGCAAAGAGCCTTTGCCGTCCGCCGCCAGGAAGCAGACGGCAAAGCAGCTGTTTACCGTAGCCTTCTTTGTCGGAGCCTTTTGCCGTCCGCGGCTGACGGCAAAGGTCTTTGCCGTCCTCCTGTCGAGCCTTTGCCGTCCGCCGCGACTGACGGCAAAGGAGCACGCGTGCCATGAGCAGCGCGGCCTGCGCGTCCGTGGGAGCATGACGAGCGTGAGACGGCGAGCCGGCCGGGATCAGCGACGGAGTGGCGGCGCGGCTGTCCTGCCACACCGAGGGGTGCAGCGAGGATGCTTGCTGCTCGTTTCCCGCCGGGCCGATGGCAGCGTTGGCGGCAGGTGACGGGGACGACGGGGAGGCCTGTCGATAGGAGTGGTCTGAGCGACGCGGGCGGTGAGGGCGGCCCGACGCTCAGCGCGGTCTCGACGAGGGTCCGCCATAGATGCGACGAAGCGACCGGACGCGGATCGACGGAAGGAAAGCTTCGGTGCACCCCTACCTGGCGCGCCAAATGTCGGATTTCGGGTTTCGGCAAAACCCTTGAGGTTCGAACACTGGGGTGCGCACGAAGATCTCCCCCTACCTAATCACGCCCTCAGCCTCACCGTGATCTCAAGGCCTAGCTCAACGAACACGCAACACAAGAGACACGAGATTGATACTGGTTCGGGCCACCGTTGTGGTGTAATAGCCTACTCCAGTGTGGTGTGGTGGATTGCCTCTCGGGCTGATGATGAATAGTACAAGGGAAGAACAGCCTCCCGAGGAGGGGTGTTCTTGCGCTTGGTGGGCTTGTGTGGCTGAGGATGATATCAATTAGTTCGTCCCCCTACTTTGGTGGCTAGTCCTATTTATAGAGGCCCTGGTCCTCTCCCCAAATATTGAGCGGGAAGGGAGCCAACAACGGCCAAATTCGAAGGAAGACAACTAGTACAAGTTATCCTGACTAAAGGTGGTCTTCGCCTGCCAAAGGCTCTGGTGGTGACACCGTCTTGGGCTCCACGGTGACCTCCGTCCTGCCGTCCTGCTGGTCTTGGTCTCGTTGCACCGATATGGAAACATTTGCCTGATGCCTCGGGACTCCTCGCCTGCGCTTGCCCCTTTAGCACGAAAGAGGAAACGAGGACACTGCGCGCTGGCGCCCGCCTGGCTCCAGTTGTCATGGCTTGCATCACAGGAACCTCACGAGGTGTCCCTTGCCTTGATCTCTCCGCCCCTCGCGAGCTAGCCTGGTGAGGCCACTCCCGAGGAGGTCTTGTGTCATCCGCCTCGTGAGGCTTGGCCCCTCGCGAGGGTCTTGAGTATTTGTTGGTGAAGATGGGCCGTACAGGGCCGCTGGCGGAGCCACGCCGTGGGCCGCAGGCAGGCAAGTCTGGGGACCCCCGTTCCCAGGACGCCGACACTAGGGTTTTATAGGAGATGGTGCTGGTGAAGATGTTGATGGAGCTTGACCCCCTCCCGATGAGAGGATCAATGGTGATGACGATGGTGATGATTTCCCCCTCCTGGACGATGTTTCCCCGACAGAACAGCTCCTCCGGAGCCCTAGATTGGTTTCGCCAGGTTCTGCCTCGTGGCAGCGGTGCTTCGTCCCGAAAGCTTGCTTATGATTTTTTCCAGGGCGAAAGACTTCATATAGCCAAATATGGGCACCGGAGGCCTGCCAGGGGGCCCACGAGGCAGGGGGCGCGCCCAAGGGGGTAGGGCGCGCCCCCCACCCTCGTGGATGGTGGGTGGCCCCCCTCTGGTGCATTCTTCGCCCAATATTTTTTATATATTCCAAAACTGACTTTCGTGGAGTTTCAGGACTTTTGGAGTTGTGCAGAATAGGTCTCTAAAATTGGCTCCTTTTCTAGCCCAAAATTCCAGTTGCCGGCATTCTCCCTCTTCATGTAAACCTTGTAAAATAAGAGAGAAAAGGCATGAGTATTGTGATATAATGTGTAATAACAGCCCATAATGCAATATATATCGATATAAAAGCATGATGCAAAATTTTCGTAGTTGGCCGTTGTTGAGTTTAGAAGAAATTTTTTGGAGTCGTTATATCGGAGAGTAGGAATTATTTTTACTCTTCTACCCCTTCGTTGCTCTGGTAAGGTATCTTTTCGTAGGTGTTTTGAGCTACTCATCTTCCCCTTCAAAATTTTTTTAGGATCACGCAGTTAGTTTTCATTCGTTGCAATGTCAGCTCTTTTCATCTGGTGCTTTTCTCGTCGAGTTGATTCGGTCCTCTTCATCTTTGGCAAGATCAGTCGTTAGTTCTTTCTCTACCGACGTTGTTCCTCCATGTGAAGTCGTCTTTCTTTTTCCCACCCACCCACCCATTTTCTTCTCGGAGCCGGAGTTCATAATCGAGTATCCATCCTACTCGTGCAAAGCCTTTGTATTCTTTCCTGACTTATTTCAACCGGTGCTTTTCTTTTCAAGTTATTTGTCGGTTCCCCGTTCCAAGTTGCCTTTGTTTTTCCCGCCCTCCCACCCGTTTTCTTCCCGAAGTCTGAGCCTCTATTCGAGCATCAATTTCATTCGTGCGGAGCCTCTTCAGTCTTTCCTGAATTTTCTCAACCGATGAATTCTCGTCTAGTTCATCATTGTTCGTCTCGTTTCCTCTCCGGTGGATTCAATTCAAGTTTTTTTTGGTGTTGATCGTATTCTTTTCCTTGACCGAAGTGTTCCTCTTGCTCGTTCGCCTCTCACCATTTAATCGTTCCAGAGTGATGAAGATATCTCAGAAGATTCATGTTTGCATTCAATTATTTCGAGGTTGTCACCTCATTCAACTCTTTCAATTGTTCCGGTGTATCATTTCTCATTCAAACAATCCTTTCCAACGACAGGTCTTTCCCAGGATCTTACCTGACTCTTCTAATTTTCTGGAGTTATTCTCAAATTATTTTCGAAGTATGACGTAAGTATGAAATTCATCAGTCAGATGGTTTTCCAAGATCGATTTCAAATTCTTTTCATTGTTGCCTCAACCTCTTCGCTTTCATTCTACCGGAGTATCCCAACAATTTTGGAGGTGTTCCTCGTCGTCATTCTCAACAGTTGAAGACCAAAGAAGAGTTTTCACCTAATTCTTGTCCGTTCTCTTGAAGATTTTTGGTGCTAGTTTGAGGTTATCATTTCAAATTGTTTCCAATCGTGCGATCCTTTTCTTACCCATCCGGAGTATTTAAGGAGTTGCTTTTCTGGTTCGTTTATTCGGAGGCCCCATCACAGTATATTCCTTCATTCGTTCCCATATGTATACCGGTGCGTCGGTCAAGTATTCTTAATCAGTTCGCGATCTCTTCATTCTCTTGCGTTTTGATTCCTTCAAGTATCTTCATGCGTCTGTAATGCTTTCCGGAGGTTCATTCTCTTTTCATCATTCGTTTCAATTCTTACGGTGGTTTGTTCAACATTCCTTCTCCTTGTTATCATATCAATTCATTCGTACTTACCAATCCTAACGGTGGTTCGTGAAGACTTTCCCAAGTTTTGCGCTATATCTCCCCTTAATTTTTCCAACCCGAATAAGTTGTATGCTATCCATTGCTTTTCATCAATTTAATTGGTGGAGGATAAGCATAACATAATTCTTATTCTCCTTTCATCAAGTGGATTAATCTCTTCTTTTCGGAGTTTGTTCATCATATAACATTCTCGGTTCGACGTGTTTTCACATTTTCTTTCCCGGAGCTCAAAGTATCCTTGGCCATCTCGTCGGAACCTCCATCTTATTCATCGCAAGGCGTAATCTTATTCTTTTCATCCTTAAATTCTTTCTCATCATCCTTTTGTCACCGGAGCTCTTCATGGTGGTTGATCATGATTTAATTCATTCTTCAAGTGTTCATCAAGATTCTTGTTGGAGCCAAAAATCGTCATTTGCATAATCCGAAGCCTCGGTACAATGCTGACGACCCTAAAAAGGGTGGATCCAACCTCAGCCTATTCAAAGGGAATCTCGCACCAGCCAGTGTTTCAAATCCAGTATCTTTGGATAACGAACAATGGCGGACCATTTCGTTGTATATCTTCAACAACCTGATAGAAGTGCGGCCGTACATCGAGTAAGTTCTCGGTACATAGTTTCGCAACTTCTATTTCCTTTGAACTGCTCTTATTCCTAGATATTTCATACAGTCGATACGTCGCCTTATTCTCGTATGGAGCGGTGATCCAAAAGGATTCTGTCGAAGAGTATGAGCTTCTCGCAAAGCAAGGAGGCGGCTATCCCGGTTTCATCTCTTGGTTCAAACAAACGGTAATTTCTATTAGACTTGTAGGCTAATTTGTAGGCGGCTATCCCAGTTTCATTCGCTAATTTGTGCGTAATGCAACAATCCTTTCATATTAAACTTGTAGGCTAATTCAGAGTCTATGGATGCCGAATTGAGACAAGTCGCTAATGGTTTTGACTATAAGGTCCGTTCATTTGACAAATACGACATCAACGGGTATCGCTTTCGTACCTATGGCAAAGAGCTATCTATGGCCGACCGAAAGTCTACAAATTGTTGTGTATCTGCTATCGGCGAAGGAGGTACCGAGTATTATGGGAGAGTTGAAGCAATTTATGAACTTCTATTCTATGGTGAAAACCCACCGAATGTCGTAGTCTTCAAATGTTATTGGTTTCAGCCGAAGGAGACTAGAAGGACTCATGAACATATAGGGCTAGTTGAAATCAACCAAAGCACCCATTTAGATGTTCCTGATGTCTATATTACGGCTCAACAGGCGACCCAAGTATTCTATCTACCGTGGGCCTGCCAAACTAATCCAAATCTGAAAGGTTGGGATGTCGTTTATGAAGTGCCGCCACGTGCTAGACTATCTCCCCCAAAGGAAGAGGATTATGAACCTCACATTAACCCAGACACATATGAAGGAGAATTCTTCCAAGAGACACGTCTTTCCAAAAAGCGTTTCAAGAACCGCTATACTTCACCCCAAAACATTGAAGTAGACAACGACGGTGAATCCGACATCACCCCAGAGGAGGAACAAGAAGAGCCGGAACAAGAAGAGGTTACTGCTGCGGATGACCTGTCATTGCTTGACCGATTACGTCAAGGTGGCCTTGAACATGTTGATGCCACTGAACCCTATGAGCCCGTCATTGATTATAGTGATGATGATGATTATGCATTTATTGATGATACTGATCGAGATTATTAGTAGTGTCAGGTATTAAATTTTTTAATGTTGTACTTGATGATGATACACTTAAGTGATACACATATTATTATTCATGTCGGTCTTTTTTTTATGTTGTACTAATTTAGTTTACTGTTTGTCATGGCAGGTGTTGAAAGATGGTGGGCACTGGTCGGGAGCGCGCCAAGGCCCCTTCTTCGTCGGCGCGTGGTCTGAGGTCTTCGATTCCAGACGTACCTCTCCGCCGAGCGTTGCTGGACAGTATGTCCACACCGCCGGGCCCTTCTTCGTCGACCGCGGTGCCCAGCAGGGGACGAGGTAGGAAGAGAGGAGGTGGGGCACGTGGTCGCGGGAGAGGAGGTAGGGTGACTGCTACGGCGCCTTCCTCGCCGCCACCCCCAGCTGTTTCACCCGAGCACGTGACTGCTAGGGTGGACTCGTCCGAGGAGGAGGCTACACGGACTCCGGTCCACGAGCCTCCGGTCCACGGGTCTTGGGCCCACGAGCCTCGGGTCGACTGGCCTTCGGCCCACGAGAGTTCGGCCCACGAGACCCCGGAGGAGCACACGTCCGGATGGGGTACCTGGCCGGATCAGCCCGAGGAGCCGAGTGGCCATGCTGATGATGGCGGGGAGCCGACTGATCTTGAGGAGGAGGGTGGCACCGTCTACCAGCGTGGTGCTACACGGCTCCCGTCCGTGCCGGCGACCCGCGAGCAGAGGTGGTTGATCTTCCCTAATGGGGAGAGGTACGTAAGTGCATTTAATATTTTTGTACCTTCTGCATTCACGTTTCTTCAAATAACTAATGCGTTGGCCTTGTCATGCTGCAGGGGTTCGGAACACCATCATAGTGTCCGCCGGCCCAACTCCGTCCTTGGAGTTCTTTGCCGGCAAAACTTCCCGGGGTTTGTCACGTTGCCTGGTGAGGGTCGGCTTCCAGAGCTTGGGTTGAGCTGGGAGCACTACGTGGCTGCCCCGGCCCCGCCGGTTGTCATTATCGACGGTGTCGTGTGCGACACGAGGGCAGACATGGTGATCAGGACGTTCTGGGTAATTTCTACAGGTGTGAGGAGGGATACGAGGAGGACAGCGCAAATGTTATCCAGAACATCTGCAAGCGCCTACTCCAGAACTTACGGCACGAGGCTCGGGTGCAGGCTATTCGAGACTACTACGCCTTGCGTGGTATCAAGAAGACCAAGCCGGCGTGCCGCGATAAGTTCCTGAGTAAGGAGCAGTACATGAAGGTAATTCTTAAGGCCTTCTACTTAACTTCCTTCATTTAGTAATTCTTAGCCGTAGCGCTCAAGTTTCTATTTGCTAACTTAGGCGCCTCCGAGATGGTCTGCGGATCGGATGGATTGTTGGGAGGTGTTGGTCGATGAGTGGTGCTCACAAGAATGGCTAGCCCTCCACAACCAGGCCAAGGACAAACGTGCCCAAATGGAAGGTGTGCCACACCATCAAGGCAGCTCCAACTTATATCAATTCGGGCGCAACTGGGTATGTGGTTTGCTTCATGATTCATGCAATTCATTCATCATGCTAGCTTGAGCCCTTTAATTACTAATTTTCATTGTTTCTCTCTTTCAGGCACGCCACAATAAGGCGGATAAGGTGCCAGAGGTGTACGACCTGTATGCCATGGCCCACACTGGCTCTTTCAAGAAAGTCAAGGCTTTCTCTCAGTCTGACCTCGATGATGCAAACAACTTCACCAACATCTCCTCCCACAACAAGCTCGTGAGATATAGAGATGAGGGGAAGGCGAGGAAAGGGGAGGACTTTAACCCGAGCCAGGGTCCCATTGATCCAGAGCTGGTGATGATATCTGGTGGCGGGAGGTCCCATGGCTCCATAGCCATTGGAGATGGACTTATCCGTTGTCCTAGCACTCTCCCGGAGATCAAGGCGCGCCAGTCGAGCTCCGCTCCTGAGATAAGGCCTCGTGAACGGCCAGTGCAACTCGCCATCAAGGTTAGTGATACGTACTCAGTTATCTTTCTCCATTACATTGTGTGCGCTTCCATCAATGATTCAAATGGTCATGTGAGTGGTGTTGCAGGCTGCTATACAGACTGAGAGAGATAGAACGGAGAAACTTCTGGCGGAGGCGGCGGAGAGGCAGCGGGAGATGGAGGAGAGGACGAGAAAGATGATGGAGGAGGAGAAACCTATTTTATATGCATTTATATGCTATTTTATATGATTTTTGGGACTAACCTATTAACCTAGAGCCCAGTGCCAGTTTCTATTTTTCCTTGTTTTTGAGTATCGCAGAAAAGGAAAACCAAACGGAGTCCAATTGACCTGAAACTTCACGAATCTTATTTTTGGACCAGAAGAAGGCCATTGAGTAAAAGAGTTGGGCCAGAAGAGTCCCGGGCTGCCCACGAGGGTGGGGAGGGCGCCCACCCCCCTGGGCGCGCCTCCCTACCTCGTCGACAGCCCGGAGACCCCCCTGACTTGTTCTCGACGCCAAAACCTCTTATATATATAGAAACCCCCAGAACATAACCTAGATCGGGAGTTCCGCCACCGCAAGCCTCTGTGGCCACCGAAAACCAATCTAGACCCGTTCCAGCACCCTGCCGGAGGGGGGAACCCTCACCGGTGGCCATCTTCATCATCCCGGTGCTCTCCATGACGAGGAGGGAGTAGTTCACCCTCGGGGCTGAGGGTATGTACCAGTAGCTATGTGTTTGATCTCTCTCTCTCTCTCTCTCTTGTGTTCTTGAGGTGGTACGATCTTGATGTATCGCGAGCTTTGCTATTATAGTTGGATCTTATGATGTTTCTCCCCTCTACTCTCTTGTAATGGATTGATTTTTCCCTTTGAAGTTATCTTATCGGATTGAGTCTTTAAGGATTTGAGAACACTTGATGTATGTCTTGCATGTGCTTATCTGTGGTGACAATGGGGTATTCACGTGATCTACTTGATGTATGTTTTGGTGATCAACTTGCGGGTTCAGTGACCTTGTGAACTTATGCATAGGGGTTGGCACACATTTTCGTCTTGACTCTCTGGTAGAAACTTTGGGGCACTCTTTGAAGTACTTTGTGTTGGTTTGAATAGATGAATCTGAGATTGTGTGATGCATATCGTATAATCATACCCACGGATACATGAGATGACATTGGAGTATCTAGGTGACATTAGGGTTTTGGTTGATTTGTGTCTTAAGGTGTTATTCTAGTACGAACTCTAGGATAGATCGAACGGAAAGATCAGCTTCGTGTTATTTTACTACGGACTCTTGATTAGATAGATCAGAAAGGATAACTTTGAGGTGGTTTCGTACCCTACCATAATCTCTTCGTTTGTTCTCCGCTATTAGTGACTTTGGAGTGACTCTTTGTTGCATGTTGAGGGACAGTTATATGATCCAATTATGTTATTATTGTTGAGAGAACTTGCACTAGTGAAAGTATGAACCCTAGGCCTTGTTTCAATGCATTGCAATACCATTTGTGCTCACTTTTATCATTAGTTACCTTGCTGTTTTTATATTTTCAGATTACAAAAACCTATATCTACCATCCATATTGCACTTGTATCACCATCTCTTCGCCGAACTAGTGCACCTATACAATTTACCATTGCATTGGGTGTGTTGGGGACACAAGAGACTCTTTGTTATTTGGTTGCAGGGTTGATTGAGAGAGACCATCTTCATCCTACGCCTCCTACGGATTGATAAACCTCTGCACTTGGAGGCCCAACAACGTCTACAAGAAGAAGGTTGTGTAGTAGACATCAAGTAGTTTCTGGCGTCGTTGCCGGGGAGGTTAGTGCTTGAAGGTATATCTTTAGATCTTGCAATCGAATCTTTTTGTTTGTTGTTTTATCACTAGTTTAGTTTATAAAAGAAAACTACAAAAAATGGAATTGAGGGTGCCTCATATGCTTCATCTTTTTAATGTCTTTTGTGAAAATGATGGGAAGGAAAATTGTGCTCAAGTACTACAAGAAGAATTACATAGAATACTTGGCATAAAATATGTGAATGATGAGCATGATTGCAATGTTGTTAGTATGAATTCTTTGAATACCCATGATGCTAATGATATCCAAAGCCACAAGCTTGGGGATGCTATGTTTGATGAAGATGATATGTTTAGTCCCCCAAGTCTTGATGAGCAAATTTATTATGATGATAGCATGCCTCCTATTTATGATGATTATATTGATGAAAGTGGGTTTGGAAGAGTGTCAACTTTAGGAAGTAATGATCCCACTATTTTGGAGGGTGTTGAATTTTATTGTGATAATTACGAAAGTGGATTTGGAGAGGTCATGACTTTATTTAGTGATGAATCCACTACTTCGGAAGAGGTTCCAATTGATTATGAGAACAAAGTTGCTATCTATGATGATTATTGTGATGACATGTATGCTATAAAGAATATGATAACCATGAAACTTGTCATCATGATTTTTATTTTCAATTGGATTATGCCTCACATGATAGTTCTTTTGTTGAGTTTGCTCCCACTACTATTCATGAGAAGAAATTTGCTTATGTGGAGAGTAATAAAAATTATATGCTTGTGCATCATGAAAATAGTGATTTATGTGATGGTTGTATTGTTGAATTCATTCATGATGCTACTAAAAATTATTATGAGGGAGGAATATATGCAATAATATCAAGTTTCCTCTCTATGTGTTGAAAATCTTGAAGCTATGCTTGTTTTGCCTTCCTATGCTAGTTGATTATTGTTCCCATAAGTTGTTTGCTCACAAAATCCCTATGCATAGGAAGTGGGTTAGGCTTAAATGTGCTAGTCATATTCTTCATGATGCTCTATTTATGTTTCAATTCTTATCTTTTATGTGAGCATCATTGAAATCATCATGCCTAGCTAGGGGCGTTAAACGATAGCGCTTGTTGGGAGGCAACCCAATTTTATTTTTGTTATTTGCTTTTTGCTCCTGTTTATCAATAAATAATTCATCTAGCCTCTGGTTAGATGTTGTTTTATGTTTTAATTAGTGTTTGTGCCAAGTAGAACCTTTGGGAAGACTTGGGTGAAGTCTATGTGATCTTGCTGTAAAAAAACAGAAACTTTGCGCTCACGAGATTAGCTGCCATTTTTACTGGAGTGTGCTTTTAGGTTGATTCTTTTTGCATATGATTAATAGACAAATTCCTTAGGTCCACCAATTTATTTCAGAATTTTTGGAGTTCCAGAAGTATACGTTTGATACAGATTACTACAGACTGTTCTGTTTTTGACAGATTCTGTTTTCATTGTGTTGTTTGCTTATTTTGATGAATCTATGAGTAGTATAGGAGGGTATGAACCATAGAGAAGTTGGAATACAGTAGGTATTACACCAATATGAATTTAGAATGAGTTCACAACAGTACCTAAGTGGTGATTTATTTTCTTATACTAACGGAGCTTACGAGTTTTCTGTTGAGTTTTGTGTTGTGAAGTTTTCAAGTTTTGAGTAAAGATTCGATGGACTATGGAATAAGGAGTAGCAAGAGCCTAAGCTTGGGGATGCCCAAGGCACCCCAAGGTAATATTCAAGGATAACCAAGAGCATAATCTTGGGGATGCCCCGGATGGCATCCCCTCTTTCGGCTTCGTTCATCGGTAACTTTACTTGGAGCTATATTTTTATTCACCAGATGATATGTGTTTTGCTTGGAGCGTCATTTTATTTTCTTTTGTTTTGCTTGCTGTTTGAATAAAATACCAAGATCTGAAATTCTTAAATGTTAGAGAGTCTTCACATAGTTTCATAATTATTCAACTACTCATTGATCTTCACTTATATCTTTCGGAGTAGTTTGTCATTTGCTCTAGTGCTTCACTTATATCCTTTTAGAGCACGGCGGTGGTTTTATTTTGAAGAAATAGATGAACTCTCATGCTTCACTTATATTATTTTGAGAGTCTTTAGAACAGCATGGTAATTTGCTTTGGTTATGAAATTAGTCCTAATATGATAGGCATCCAAGATGGGTATAATAAAAACTTCCATATAGAGTGCACTGAATACTATGAGAAGTTTGATACTTGATGATTGTTTTGAGATATGAAGATGGTAATATTAGAGTCGTGCTAGTGTAGTAATTGTGAATTTGAGAAATACCTGTGTTGAAGTTTGCAAGTCCTGTAGCATGCACGTATGGTAAACGTTGTGTGACAAATTTGAAGCATGAGGTGTTCTTTGATTGCTTTCCTTATGAGTGGCGGTCAGGGATGAGCGATGGTCTTTTCCTACCAATCTATCCCCCTAGGAGCATGCGCGTAGTGTGTGAGTGCATCTAGTGCCCCTTAGTGATTTTGGTGTATTGAAGACTTATAGGTTCAGGAACTAACGTGTTTATGAGTGTACACAGGTCTATAAGTCTATGAGGAGTTTGATATTTACAGTGAAAGTCGACCCCTAAAAATGGAGTTCTTCGATTGAAGACTTTGGATTTCTGAAGACTTTTTGAAGACTTTGAAAGTGAAGAAATTGGTGTGACCTTGAAGACTTGGTATTCATTTGAGGAACATGAAGCGTGAAGACTTTTGTTTTCGTAGTTTCCTTTTCTCTTTCTTGAGTCATAGGAAACACCGTACTGCTAAAGGGGGTCGAGGAAATACTAAGGAAAAAATTCCATGTGATGCTCAACTCAAAATCCTACACCTACCAATCCCTTCGAGTGAAGCCATTGGAAATCTCATATAGTTCAGTCATATTCTTCAGTGACAGAGACAAATTTCTTGTGGTCTCTGAGGAATTTGTTCTGACTGAGGAGTTAGGAATTCGCCAGTGCGGATTGCCTACACAGTGAGGAACATGATAGCCCTGAGGAATTTGATACTCAAATTTCCGACCGTTGCTGTCCTATACGCCAGCTGTCCCAAAATATCTACCCACCTAACGGTCATATCATTTAAGGGCATTTATGTCTTATCATGCCGGGCTGCTCCCTAGGCTATAAATAGCCGCCCCCTACAACCACTAGCTGGTTGGCTGCTCCGAGAGAAACTGACACTTGTCATTTAAGAGCATCCCATCCTCTGAGGACTTTGAGCGAAAATCATCAAGTGAGGAAAACCCAAACCTAAACACCCACAAACCTAAAGTGATCGAGCATCACTGAAGAGATTGATCCTGTGTGGATCCGACGCGTGTTACCTTTGAAGACTGTGCTTCTTCCAGACGGTTAGACTTCATGGTCTAGAGCATCCAAGAGGAAGTTGTGGATCGCCGAGTGACCGAGTTTGTGAAGGTTTGGAAGTCACCTGAAGACTTACCACGAGTGATTGGGCGACGTCTGTGTGACCTTAGCTCAAGGAGAATACGGTGAGGACTGTGTGTCCGGGACTGTGTGTCCTCAGGTTTAAATACCTAGCCGCTCCAACCAGACGTACAACTGAGACAACAGTTGGAACTGGTCTACCAAATCATTGTCTTCACCAAGCCTACTGGTTCTATTTCCTCAACTCTTTCATTTCCTCATAACTGTGTTGTGCACTTGTTCATATCTGTGTTTGAAGACTTTGACTGAAGACTTTCTCAATTTCCTCAGTTCAATTTCTTCAGTCTGTTTGTCTTCATCCTGTGCTATCCTGTGTTTACGCTTTCTGTACTCTGTGCTTGTCTTCATTTCATCATGATGACCATGCTTGTGTTCTCTATGTATACTTTTGAGTACTTATTCCGCTGCAAGTAGTTCTTCGCTAAGGAATTTCCTCACTGGCAAATTCCTCAGTGAAGAATTCATAAAAATCGCCTATTCACCCCCCTCTAGTTGATATAACGCACTTTCAATTGGTATCAGAGCAAGGTACTCCCTTGTTCTGTGTGATTTTGGTTCAACCACCTGGAGTTTTAGTTATGTCGACCGCAGGTATGATCAAGGTCTTAGCTGGGTGTCCTACCTTCGATGGGATGGACTACCCCTACTGGAAGAATAAGATGCGAATGCATCTTGAGGCAATTGATAACGATGTCTGGTATGTTGTGGAAAATGGTGTTCCCTCTGTCTCACCCTCACTGAACGCTACCGATGTGAAGAGATTCAAGCAACTCGATTCTCAAGCGAAGAATATCATTTGTGGCCATCTAAGCAAAGGACAGTATGGAAGAGTGAGTGCTTTGGAAACTGCTAAGCTTATCTGGGATAGGCTGTCCAAAGTCAATGAAGGAGTCTCAACACAGCGTGACTCTCGAGTTGATGTTCTTCGCAATCTCTTCAAACGCTTCAAAAGACTCGACAATGAAAATGTTCAGCAAACCATCGATCGCCTCACTGACATCTCAAATGAGCTTCAAGCACTTGGTGCCACTGACATCACCGACCATGAGGTGGTGAAGAAACTGCCGAGATCACTTGATTCCTCATTTGATACTCTGGCATTGATGATACAAGAGCGTGCTGATTACAAGTCACTTGATCCCGCTGATATCCTCGAGAGGCTAAATACTCATGAGTTCCAGCTTGCTGAAAAGAGAGATCTCTATGGTTCGAGCTATGGCAGATCACGTGCACTGAAGGCCAAGGCAGTTTCTGAGTCTGAAGATGAAGACTCTGGCAGCAGCCTTGGTGATCCTGAAGAACTGAGCCATGAACAAGCACTGCTCGTGAAGAAATTCCAGAAGTTCTCAAGACGTGGTCGCTTTGGAAGACCCTCAAGGAGCAATGATTCCTCATCCAGTGACTACAAGAAGAGGCTTTGTCACAAATGCAAGAAACCTGGACACTACATTCAAGATTGTCCTCAGTGGGAAAAGGAATCAAAGAAGAAGAAATACAAGGATTACAGTTCTGATGATGCGAAGAAAAAGAAGAAATCCTCAAAATCTTCATCATCAAAATCCTCAAAGTCTTCATCTCACAAGAAGAGCAGCTCCAAGAAGGCTCGGGCATTCATTGGCAAGGAAATGGACTCTGAGGCTGAATCTGAAGAAAATGAGGAAGAGGAGGCATCTGAGGATTCCGAATCCGGTGTGGCGAGCCTAGCCCTCGCCACTACATTCGTCAGCAAGTCTATCTTCAACACTGAAGAAAATGACCTCACCAACAAGGCTGATGAAGGAAATGATGACTACGCTCCCACCTATTGCTTCATGGCAAAGGGTGCCAAGGATGATCAACCCAAAGCCACTGAATGGGTCCTCGATAGTGGATGTCCAAATCATATGACTGGTGATAAGAATCTATTGATGGATGCTTCCTTATCACCATCGCATCTGAAGCATATCATCTTCGCTGACAAAGGCAAAAGTCAGGTATTGGGTCTAGGTAAGGTTGCGATCACAAAGGATCGACACATGGACAAAGTCATGCTTGTCGAGTCCTTAGGATACAACCTCATGTCTGTCTCAATGCTTTGTGATCTTGATATGGTTGTTGTCTTTGGCAAGTATCGTTGTGTTGTGGTTATGGAACCTGACAATTCCAAAGTCTTCGGAGGCTTTAGGAGAGGAGACTTGTATATTGTTGATTTCTCTACAGGACCGCAGCTAGCCGTGTGCCTACTTGCAAAAGCTTCAGAAGGCTGGCTATGGCATTGACGACTTGGTCATGCAGGCATGAGGAATTTGGACACGCTTGCGAAGAAGAAGCATGTCATTGGCATTGAGAATGTCAAATTCCTCAAGGATCACTTGTGTGGAGCTTGTGAAGCTGGAAAGATGACCAAGGCTAAGCATCCAGCGAAGACTATCATGACCACTACTCGCCCATTTGAATTGCTTCATATGGATTTCTTCGGTCCTAACCATTACTCAGCAGTCACAAATGATGCATCTCTCTATGGCTTTGTTATTGTTGATGATTGCTCTCGTTACACATGGCTACATATTGTCACTTACAAACATGAAGTGCAGGAAGTCTTCAAACGATTTTCCTCGAGGGCTTCAACCAACTTTGGTGTGAAGATCAAGCACATCAGAAGTGACAACGGAACTGAGTTCAAGAATTCTGGTCTTGATGACTATCTTGATGAACTTGGTATTACTCATGAGTTATCTGCTCCTTACACTCCTCAGCAAAATGGCGTCGTGGAGCGCAAGAACAGAACTCTTGTTGAGATGGCTTGCACTATGCTTGACGAGTACAAGATGCCTCATCACTTCTGGATTGAGGAAATTTATACTGCGTGCCACATCATCAACAGGGTATATCTTCACAAATTCTTCAAGAAGACTGCCTATGAACTCCTCACTGACAAGAAACCCAATGTGAGTTATTTCAAAGTCTTCGGTGCTAAATGTTGGATTAGAGATCCTCATCACAATGCTAAATTTGCACCGAAAGCACATGAAGGTTTTATGCTTGGTTACGGAAAGGACTCGCACACCTACAGAGTCTTCAACAACGTTCTTCACAAGGTTGTTGAAACTGTAGATGTGCGGTTCGATGAAACTAATGGCTCGCAAAGAGAGCACCTACCTTCTGTGATAGATGAACCAGCACCTGAGGAATCTATCAAGTTCAAGGCTACTGAGGATGTCATTCCTACCGAAGAATCTGCTGAAGAATTCATCCCAGAACGTGAAGAACGTCGAGCTAATGCACCTGAAGAAAATGCTGAAGAAAATGGTGCTGAAGGAAATGCTGATCAAATTCCTCGACGACAACCAACTTATCCTCGCGTTGCAAAAGAAGTGAAAGTTGAAAAGATCATCGATGACATTAAAGCACCAGGTCCTCTCACACGCTCAAAAGCTTCACATTTATCTAACTTTTATGGGCACTATGCTTTTGTCTCTATCACAGAGCCCACTAAGGTAGATGAAGCATTTCTGGAGCCTGAGTGTATTCAGGCCATGCAAGAAGAATTACATCAGTTCGAGCTCAACAACGTTTGGGAACTGGTCAATCGTGCAGATCCTCGCAAACACAATATCATTGGCACAAAGTGGATCTACCGCAACAAGCAAGATGAAAATGGCCTTGTGGTGAGGAATAAGGCACGGCTAGTAGCTCAAGGCTACACACAGGTTGAAGGAATTGATTTCAATGAAACTTTTGCACCTGTTGCTAGAATTGAAGCTATTCGCATATTACTTGCTTATGCTAACCATCATGATATCACTTTATATGAAATGGATGTGAAAAGTGCATTCCTTAATGGTAAGCTTGAGGAAGAAGTATATGTTGCTCAACCCCCAGGTTTTGAAGATCCTAAGCATCCTGACAAAGTCTTCGGACTAAATAAGGCCCTCTATGGCCTCAAGCAGGCCCCTCGGGCGTGGTATGATACTTTGAAGGAATTCCTTATGAAGAAAGGCTTCAAACCCGGTTCACTCGACCCTACACTTTTCACTAAATCATATGATCATGAATTGTTTGTGTGCCAAATATATGTTGATGATATCATCTTTGGCTGTACTGACCAACGTTATAGTGATGAATTTGCCTATGTGATGAGTGAAGAATATCAAATGTCTATGATGGGAGAGTTGAAATTCTTCTTAGGTCTTCAAATTCGTCAACAGCGCAATGGCATATTCATATCTCAGGAGAAATACCTCAAGGATGTACTAAGGAAATTCGGCATGCAAGATTGCAAAGGCGTCAAAATTCCGATGCCCACAAATGGCCATCTGTGCACTGATGAAAATGGTATTGACTTCGATCAAAAGGTATACCGCTCCATGATTGGTTCTTTATTGTACTTATGTGCATCTAGGCCAGATATTATGCTTAGTGTTTGCATGTGTGCCCGATTTCAAGCTACACTGAAGGAATCACACCATAAGGCTGTGAAACATATTCTTCGATATCTAGCTCACACACCAACACTTGGATTATGGTACCCCAAGGGCTCGGCTTTTGATCTCATTGGATATTCTGACTCTGACTATGCTGGTGATCGTTAGGACCGCAAGTCAACATCTGGTACATGTCATTTCCTCGGATGATCTTTGGTCTGTTGGTCCTCAAAGAAACAGAACTGCGTATCACTGTCTACTGCTGAAGCTGAGTACATTGCTGCTGGTTCTTGCCGTGCTCAATTGCTGTGGATGAAGCAAACTCTCAAGGACTATAGCGTCAACGTGAAGAATGTGCCTCTCTTCTGTGACAGTGAGAGTGCCATCAAGATTGCTCACAACCCAGTTCAGCACTCGAAGACAAAGCACATTCAGATTCGTCATCATTTTCTTTGCGATCATGTGTTGAAGGGCAACATTTCTATTGAGCATGTGAAGACTGAAGAACAGCTAGCCGATATCTTCACTAAGCCCTTGGATGAGAAGAGATTTAGCAAGTTGCGGTGTGAGCTAAATATCCTAGAATCTTCGAATGTTCTTTGAAAAGGACACTCATCCTAACACTTATGCAAAATTGATGACTTAGATGTGCAACACATGAAGAAACATTTTTCTTCAAATCAATGAAGAATAACACTCTAAGTGTGAAGAAATTAACGAAGAATTTGATTCTCAGAACCCTACGACAATTGTACGCGGTGTCTGAAATCATCATTCTTATACGGTGGGTCACGCCACCACCAAAAGTTGAAAATCGTCAATTTGAGTTTTTCCTTAGTTTTGAAATTCCTCAGTTGTTCAAAATCTTCAACTTTGCAAAATCTTCACTGTTTCCGTCATTTTTCTTCATTGGCTATATATATATATATATATATATATATATATATATATATATATATATATATATGAGTTTATGTCCTCTAAATCATTCACTTATTGCTATTTCTTCAAGTTGCTATTTCTGCTAAGTGAATGTGATCGGACCCTTTCCCCTCTATGCTATACTCAACCCAATCGATTCACAAATTCTTCATGTGAGTTCTATTTGAAACTCGTTCAAAATCTTCACTATGTCCTTGTCAGCTGAAGAATTTGCGAACGGAACTTTTAACTTATCTTATCCAAATTTTCGGCTTTGCCGCTCAAACCGTTCTACATCCCACGAAATACTTATCTATTCACCCACGATCCAACATGATCTCCACTTCTCAGTATGTGGGTGACACATGTTAAGCGAATGAGAAGGGTCAGGGGCACGTTCGTCCAATTTCTTCGGGCGAACCGTTTTTCACCGTGGCTATAAATCCCCCCTCTCCCCTGCCTCACTTCTTTTACTTCGCTCGACCTTTCTCTAGCTCAAGCTTCTCAAACCCTAGCACGCCGCTACTTCATCGTCTCCGGTGAGGAAGAGCTTCACTGCCTCGACCTCGTCGCCGTCGTACTCACGCCGGCCGCGGAAATCTTCACTCCGCTGCCGCCGTAGCCGTCTTCCTCCGCCGAGTTAGGGTGTGGAAGATCTGCACAGACGAACTTCACTTCTCCACCTCACTGTTCGTCGTGTTCTTCGTTCAGGGTAATTAAAAGTTACTTTTACTGCCCTCTTTGATTCAAATGATTTCTGCAAAATCTTCAAAAGGTGTTTATTCTTCAAATTCTTCACACAATAAACACCTCACATGTCATCTGTTCTTGATTCGTTTCTCTAAGCAATAATTTTTCTTCAAGATTCCTCAATTGTGCGGATTTCTGATCTGTACAACTCTGGAACCTAAGACTAAGAACGCTTAGTGAAATTCTTCAAGACTCATCTGGTCAAATTCCTCAAACTTGTTCTTTTTCAAAAACCTTCTAAGAACGGATATGACCTCTCCAAATTCCTCGCAACTATACTCTGTTCACATGTACTCATGTCCGCTGCTGAATCACTAGGTTCTCATCAACTTAACTCATTTGCAGCGTTCCTCGAAGAAAAGTTGCATACTTCTTCAGAGAATTCCATTGTTCAAATTCCTCATCTGAAGAAAATGGCTGACGGTAAGAAGCCACAGAAAGGAGGAAAGAGGCCTGAGGTCAACACTGCTTTTGAAATCCCTGAGGACATCTATGCTGGGTACTGCACACCCCCTGAGGAGGATAAAAATCAGCGCAAAGTGCACATTCAAAAGATTGAGAGGAGATGGGCAAGAGATTGGAGGGAGTACAGATATGTGACTCCAAAGTACATGAAGAAATTCGCTATTACTCCTCCATGCTCAAGACCACCATTGGCACCTGGCCAAGAAGCAGATCCCACTAGCATCAAACGCGGTGAGGAGTTTCCTGAAGAATGGGCCAAGTGACAGGCCAAGTTGGCCAAACAGGCAAAAGATGCAGTGAAGAAATTCAACGAAGATTCCACTTCTGCTGCTGCTGCTGAGGCCTCTGTAAGGCCGAAGGAATCCATGACAAAGAAGCCTGCGCACAAGCCAAGTGCCTCTTCTTCAATGCCCTCACGGACAATTTCCTCAGCTAAGCCCTCACGGCCAATTCCTCACGCTGCTCCTGCTCCTCCAAAGTCCTCAGCTGCTACGACAAAATCCTCAGCACCTGTGCATCTTGCCACGTGCCAAAGGACTACAGGCATCTCTATTTCCTCAGGAGCTTCAGCTAGTTCCTCAGTTGCACCAAATTCTTCAACAGGACCCTCTCTGCTGAAGACTAAGACCACTTCTGGACGAGGCTCTCGCCCAAGTCCTCACAAGAAGCAGGTCGCCTTCCAAGTGCCGTCTGAAGAAGACGAAGCTGATGACGAAGAACTTGCTGAAATCATCAGAGACACGCAAGTCAGGGCCGCTAGAGCCAAGGGCACAAATGTGCCTCTGCTTTTGGATCCAAAGTTGATCCTCGATTACATTGATCTCTGGCACAAGGATCCAAACACTCCTATGCCTGACTTCAAGCTGACTCCTGGTCAAAGTCATATGCTGACTGCCTTCATCCAAGAAGAGAAATGGAAATTTGAGAAGGCCAGGCAGCTCAAGAAAGCACAGTACAGGAAGGAGAAATTCCTGAAGAACAATGTTGTCTCTATGACAACAGATGAACTTGTGAAGATCCAGTCTGAAATCAAAGTCCTCAACGATGATTTCAATGCTTACTATGCTGATTGGAAAGGAGCCAAGGTCAGGTTTGTCAAACTGACAAAGATGTTCACCTCAAATGTTGTAGCCCCATCGCAACAAGAAATTCCTCAGGCTGAAGCATCTGCTCAGCCAACTGAAGAACATGCCAGCACCGCTGTTGACAATCAGGCTGCTGAAGAAAATGTGAGTTCCAGGGCTGATGACTGCATTCCAGCCGCTGATGAAACTGCCAGGGCACCCACTAGTGGTGAGCCTGAAGAAAATGAAGAAGTCAGGGCAACTGCAGTAGTTGTACCTGAAGAAAATCAACCACATTCCTCTGCTCCTCCTGCGCCTACTCCAACTCCAATCCTTCCATCTGCATCAGATGTGAAGAAGACCAAGGCTGCAGAGCGTGCAGCAGTGAAGAAAAGGAAGGCATCAGCTCCTTCAGATTCTTCAGCACCGAAGAAGATGAAGAAATTGACAAGCTCATTTGCTAATCCAATTGATGCTCTTCCAGTTTCCTCCATGCCATCAAAGGAAATCATCCCTTTTGATGAAGAATATGTGATGCCTAGCGGATCTGATGAAGAAAATCCTTCTGCTGCTTCGTCAGAGCAGATGGATGAAGAAATTGAAGTGGATAAAATCCCTTCAACCCCCACAGTTTCCTCGCCTATGCCTCAGTTTACTGTTGAAGAGGCTGGCGTTGAAGAAATTGAAGAAGAAGATGTGGACATTGGTTGTACCACACCTGTGATGAATGATGACTTTCGGGAAAGTCAGCACCCCAATTCTCCACTCTTCACTCCACTCCAGCAAATTCCTCAGTCCCCAGCCACTACAGTTCAAATGGGATCTGATGAAGCTCATGAAGACATTCCAGCCGCTAGTACTGAAGAAAATGAAAATGAAGATTTGAAGAACCAGGCTGCCACTGAAGAGGAACCAGAAATTCCTCAGCCTGAAGAACCTGAGATTGCGATTCCTGAGGTCATCATGCAACTGACTGACACTCCTCTGCCCAAGCCAAAGGATCCATTCTCAAGGAAGCAAAAATTCAAGGATGATGATTTCTTTGGTGAGCACATATTCTTCACTGATTACAACCCTTATGACTCTGCTCGCATTAGGAAGAGGAGTTTCTAGACTTCCAGCCAGGAAATTTTTTATTCCTTGGTGTTGTTCATCAAAGACAAAGTCTTCGATCATGAGCACATTCCTCACGTGGATATGGAATCTCTGCCATGCTTCGGGGCAGTCCTCAGTGTTCTCTACGACGCTGGACTGTTAAATTTCTGCACTGACATATGTGATTGGAATGAAGAGCTAATTCTTCAATTTTATGCAACTCTGCACATCACCGGCAACTCTGAAGACGTGAATTCATGGGTGCTGGACTGGATGTCTGAAAACACTCACTACAAAGCACCAGCTACTGAATTGCTTCATGCTTTGCCTCTCAGGCCGCCCCTTGAAGGTGCTTGTTGCGTCTACAATGACCCTGAGCTTACCGATCACTATATAAAAGTGCTGATGAAGCCTTTGAAGCCAGGTCAGACCCCAAGAACAAAATTCCTTGTGAAGGAATTGTTGTATGTGCCTCGGACTGTCTATCGCATTCTGACGAAGACATTGAGTCCTATCAAGGGCCACGACTCGAATGAAGAAGAAGTCGTTGGCATCATGAAGAATCTGCTTTTCAATATCATTCATGGCGTTCCTGTCAACTTCCATGATTTCTTCATGAGGACTCTGGCAAATGTCGCAATGTCCCCATTTGAGTTGAAGCCTTATGCACCGTGGATTATGAGATTCATCAGAACTAGGTCTTCACTCAACTACAAAGCTGATACACTTAACCATTCCAGCTACTTGCCCCCGATTGAAGTCCTCAAACGAACATTTTCCTCAGCTGATGAAGGCATTCGTCCATTGGATGGTCAATTTCGCAAGGCTGCATCCTACTCCACCAATGATGACTCTACCACCCATGCCTCTGCCGCCAATGCACCCAAGCAAAATCCTCAAGGCACAGCACCCAGGGTGATGACTGACCGTGAGCTTCTCCTCAGTCTTCACCAGAAGGTTGATCGCAATCATAAATGGGTCAAACGTCAGTTTGGTTCAATTCTTCACAACATGACTGCTACCCACAATGCAGTGAAGAAAAACCACTACTACCTTCATGAAACCCTCAACCGCACCTGGGCTGTTCTGTCGCACATATATGGTGAAGAAGATCTAAAGAAAATGGGTCTCAAGGAAGATCTTGACTGGGCTGCACCTCCTCCGAAGAAGTACAAGAAGGTCAAAGTTCCTTCCTTGGTGGCCAGCTCCTATTCTTCATCACGTGACACTGATGAACATGAGGACTTGAACGACACTGCGGCAGGCCCTACTACAACAAACGACCCCGACAACGCTGACGCTCCTTCATCAACTTGATATTCTTCAGGGGCGTTAGTCCTCATTTTCGAACCTTTTGGTCATTCGATGAAAAAGGGGGAGAAATTTGAGTTAGTCTTCAAGCGGGTCTATTATATGGGCGTTTTTTTCCTAAGTTACAACTCTCGTTCTTCTGATGACTTTGCTGGATCGAGTTGTGTCGGGGATATACCCCGCGATGTAAACCGGCCGGAGGTATAACCCGGCCGGACTTGGCGGTTTACTTCAGACCCGGCTAAGACTTGACGATTCACTGGCGACCCGTTTGGACCTGGCGGTTTACGATTCATTGGTAATCCGGCAGGCGGGTCAAAGGAGCGACAAAACCCGGTGGCCCAACGGGCGGTTCATGAAGGCCGATTCATACTATGGTGGGCCGGTTTAAGAGGAAAGGCATGAGGAATATTTACCTTACAAGGAGTTAAGACCAGGACTTGTATCCGGTTTGTATTAGAGATAGACTAGTCCTAATCCTAATAGGACTCCACATGTAACCCGCCCCTTCAACATATATAAGGAGGGGCAGGGCTCCCCAAAGAGGGACGGGCAACAATCAATAAACTCTAGGGCTAGACACAATTAGAGGAGAGCCGGTTTACGGCGACTCCCTCATGAGCGTAATGAGGTCTAGCCTCAAACAGCATGTAGGGTTATTACCGGATGATGTTTCCCGGGGCCCGAAGCTGTCTAAATCCTCGTCTTGTGTTGCGTCTCTCAATTCCGCTCAAACCCTCTCAAGCTACTACATAGATGCGCTGGCCTCACGACTAAGTCCTCACCCTAGGACATCTGACGTGACAATTCCACGAAAGTTGGCGCCCACCGTGGGGCTCACGCACGGTGGTGTTGAGTTCTTGGAGGGATTTCTTTCAGGGATCGAGAAGCTCGCAATTGATGTGATGAAAGAAGCCAACATGGAACAACCACGTGAGCCACCAGACAACTATGGACAGAGCCGGCAAATTTATAGTTGGGAAATCAGAATTATGATTAAACCTTGGAGCAGCAGGTACGAGATTGTGATTAAAAATTTTTTTGGGTTACGCGATCGCCGCACGCACCATGGAGATCCGCCGAGTCCGAGTCAAAAGAAACTTGCACTGCACCGGTACAAGTCGCAAGGAAATTCCACAGCGGTGAGGGCAGGCAACAACAAAAGCGTTTTCGTCGCTGTTACTTTTATGGGAAGACGAGGTCGAACCGTCAGACCAGGGGGAAGTACTAGTCCAAGATGAGTCCATCTCAAACCAATCGGCCACGGACTGATGTCATCGGCCGCCCGTGCTGCCGTTCCAAGTCGCCACGTTATTGTGAAGTTGCTCCCTGCACAAAGGCAGCGATTGAAAGGAATATATGCGCCCTCCTGATGGAAAAAATCGCCACCGGAGACTATTCAATTGACCATAGTACTATTAGTAGTACTGCTTGATAAGCACAGGAATCAAGGCTGTATTAATTAAAAAAGCACTGCCCTGTTCGGACTAGGATTGCTACTCATGTGAAGCCCTTTGTATCAAGCGGGACTGGCTGCTATTTATTTTGATGACCGGCCGCGATGCAGGCAAAAGCTCATTCAAATCTACTGGAGATGGAAATACTAGGGAATAGGACAAGAAGATTTTTTTCGCCAGAGTCCACTTTGCGTGGCGTTTGATGGCCATCTTGACCCGCCGGTCTCCGGCACGGACGGAGCGATCCTCCTTACTGGCGGAGTTTCTACAAAGGAAGAGTGGGTCATGGCCTGCCAAGTACTTGATCCTTTGATCACGCCGCCTCTGCCTCTGCTGCGGGCCTGCACTGCCTTGATCATGGCCAAGCCGCCGCCGAGTGACCCGCCCGCGCTTCCGAGCGTTGCCGCACTCTCTATCTGGTCAAATACTATGAGGCGCCGGGTCTACATATGGAGCAATCGCCTAAATAAATGAGGTGTTATCCTTCCTATATATTTTGTCACTATATATTTTAATTCCTGTGAGCGCCATTACACTTCCATATGGTGTTTTATATGCAGGTAAATTATTCATTGCAAAAGTATTGTTACACCGCGGATATGGAGCATGCCTGCGCGGGCGCGTGCTTAGACCGGCACGGCCTTGAACCGGATCCTGCCTCACCGGGTCACCCACGCAGCGCCATGCGCCACCGCATCGGCCGGCCTTGAGTCATTGCTCGCCGTCCGCGCCTTTCACTGGCCATGCTTGTCTTCTACCCACTGCTGCGCCGGATTAAGCCGCCCCGGCCTCACTTTAAGTCACCGTCGGATCCCTGCCGTGCGCCGCTCCCTTGCTGCGAGAGCCGCCCCGTTGCCATGAGTCACCGGCGCCGCCTCGTTTACCTTTGAACCGACTGGATATTGTAGCGGTCACCGTCGCCTCCCGTCTGAATCGCCACCGAGGCTACTCATCGCCACACATCAAAGTTTACAAGCAGGCAATCATTACTTTGGAAAGGGAAAAAAGACAAAGGAAAAACACGTAGATGACGTACATCTATATGGACTATCTTTGTGTCTGACTACGCTCAGTATCATTGACCACGTTCATCCGATGAAAGTACCAGGTGCTATCTTTTCTATGTATCTTATCAATACATATTAAATTGTTTGAGAACAATTACTTTGGTCTGTGGTATTTTTTTCGCAGGACCATTCTTTGTTACAAAGGTGTCGCAAAGGGGCATGCGCCAATATTATGTTTGCACTAGCGATTGTCTGTGCCGTGCTGATGGACGGATACGTGAGCAAGTTGCCGCCCTCGTTACATCAATATGATGTGGCTGACTCGCCCGTCCGCGCCGGTTTACAATGCCGCCGGCGGTTCATCTGTCTGTGCCGCCTCAGATGTTGCGGTCGTCTTTACCATCCGTCTCTCGTGGCCTGGTCTACATTAACACACTGGGCCGCACCTATCTGCATGAGCTGTTTATTGAGTATGAGCAAGTCACAGCTTGGGCAGCCCGGTTTTCTTCCAAACAAATTGGAGGCAAGTTATTATGTCTTATCAGCCGCCGTCTGCACTGGATGGCTCAATGGGAAGGCGCACAAGTCGCCGCCACTACAGTTTTGTTAACTTCAAATCACCAGTTGGAAGGACCCATTGGCCGAGTTGCTGACACGGCTCATACGGGATCATTTATGACCCGCCGCAGTCACCTCAACTTTCTATGGATTCACATCATGCTATCAACACCAATGATATATAAGTTATGCCGGTTTACATCACGGTCAAATATGGAGAATCTCAAAGCCGACTCCTCGAGTCACCTTGAGACTCGGGGGCTACGATGACATGACTAAGCAAATTTTGCTGGTTTCAGCAAATTTAAGAACCCTAGGACGATGGAGGGAAAGATAACCTGGTCCCGGAGGCTACTGTTATATTGATGAAAATGTAAAAGGCCGTCAGAAAATTTCCAGTTTAGAAAGTATATGACAGTTACAAAATCCCGGCTCAATGAAGAAGTTCCGGATCAGCAGAAAGGACTCCGGTTTACAATTCGGTTCAAGAGAAGTCAGTCTCATTGAAGATCTCAAACATCCGGTTTACAATCCACTTCAAGGGAAAGATATCTCCCACAAAGCTTTGAAGCTCTCAATATCCGGTTCAAAATCCCGGTTCAAGAAGAATTTATCTCTTGCAAAAAGTTAAAGGTTGCCGAAGAGGACTTGCTGCCATGATGCGCGGTTCAAACATGGGCATCTTGCCTTATTGGCTTATCATATTATTGATCACTTGGGGGCTTGGTCGTATCCGAAGCATAGCTACACCTCTTGATCGGCGTAATGCCACAGCATCACTTGGGGCTTGGTAGTATCCGAACCATAGCTACACCCCTTGATTGGCGTAATGTCACAGCATCACTTGGGGGCTTGGTCGTACCCGAACCATAGCTACACCTCTTGGTCGGCGCAATGCCACAACATCACTTGGGGGCTTGGTCGTACCCGAACCATAGCTACACCTCTTGATCGGCACAATGCCATAGCATCACTTGGGGGCTTGGTCGTATCCGAACCATAGCTACACCTCTTGATCGACGTAATGCCACAGCATCACTTGGGGACTTGGTCGAACCCGAACCATAGTCACACCTCTTGATCGGCTCAAAGCCACGTCAAACCGGGGCCAAAGAGAGTGTTGTAAAACAACAGCTCAAACATCGGCACCCACTGAGCACAACTCACAATATTGCTTGGGATTTCTTTGCTGTCGAATTTAGGGCCTGGCAGCCCATAAAAAGCCTCGACTACAACGGCTTTTACTTGCCTTTTGCTGAGTTTTCGTTGTTTTCATAAGATTTGTGACATTTTTAAACCAGTGTTTATCAGCCCGGTTAGGCTATCAACTACAAGGTGTCAGTATATGATCAGTCATAATCCGGAGATATCAACCCGGTCTGGTTTTGACTACAAGTCGCCAGTATTATATATGGTTAATCAGGTGTTTATCACAACCCGGTACGGTTTTATCATAAACAGGCGCAATATGGAAGGAGTTATCAGTACTCAAGATTGGGGTTATCACCTTTTACTACAATAAAGTTGGCCAACCAATGATGTGATTTAATGTCACAGGTATGATATATTTCATATTCGATTATTCTTAAGTGCAGCCTTGGTTATCAACCCAGGTTATATGTTGGGCATTATGACCCGTCCGACGGTAAACCGCCAGGACACTTTAAACTTGTTGTATGCAGAAACAGGTTGAATAAAGCGTGATTATAAATCACCAGCGTTTATCAACCCGGCCTGGCTTTGTACTATAAATCGCTAGTATATATTTGGATTGCGCCATTGGAATCATGCGCTTATAAATCATTGGGTTATATTATTCAAATTGCCAAACTTGGCTGAATTTTCATTATGATATTGAATGAATAAGGTTTTCATACCGGATTATATTATTATCTTAAATAGCCAACATGGTTGGATTTTATTATGGTTATTAATAACCGGTATTATTGAGGTTTTCAAAGTCGCTTTAGCGCAATGGCTATTATTTTATCAAAGGATTTGATTTATTCTACAATGGAAGGAATAGTCCCGTGTCGCTGCAGGCTTACGACCCGGCACTTGGGGGCTACATTATTCAAATTGAGATTACATGCAAGTCTCATGTCACTGCAAGCCTGCACCATGACACTTGGGGGCTAATGCAAAGTCATTTTTATTGGCCTTATTGAAGACCCGACTCATCACATTATAATGAGCCGGCCCTTGGGGGCTACCAATTGCTCCTGTCAACAATTCATGGATCAGTTTAACATGGATAAATCCAAATTAAACTGGGGGCTAATGTCGGGGATATACCCCGCGATGTAAACCGGCCGGAGGTATAACCCGGCCGGACTTGGCGGTTTACTTCAGACCCGGCTAAGACTTGACGATTCACTAGCGACCCGTTTGGACCTGGCGGTTTACGATTCATTGGTAATCTGGCAGGCGGGTCAAAGGAGCGACAAAACCCGGTGGCCCAACGGGCGGTTCATGAAGGCCGATTCATACTATGGTGGGCCGGTTTAAGAGGAAAGGCATGAGGAATATTTACCTTACAAGGAGTTAAGACCAGGACTTGTATCCGGTTTGTATTAGAGATAGACTAGTCCTAATCCTAATAGGACTCCACATGTAACCCGCCCCTTCAACATATATAAGGAGGGGCAGGGCTCCCCAAAGAGGGACGGGCAACAATCAATAATCTCTAGGGCTAGACACAATTAGAGGAGAGCCGGTTTACGGCGACTCCCTCATGAGCGTAATGAGATCTAGCCTCAAACAACATGTAGGGTTATTACCGGATGATGTTTCCCGGGGCCCGAAGCTGTCTAAATCCTCGTCCTGTGTTGCGTCTCTCGATTCCGCTCAAGCCCTCTCAAGCTACTACATAGATGCGCTGGCCTCACGACTAAGTCCTCATCCTAGGACATCTGACGTGACAATTCCATGACAAGTTGTAAACTTAAACTCTATGGTGGCCTGATACTTTTGCTGTTTCTTCTGCATGCTTATTCCTCGTTAATGTCATTGCACGCATGTTGAATTACATCAGTCACCATATTTCATCATGCATTTCAAATTCTTCATATATTATGTCAAATGCGTGTATGAATTACAAGATATAGGGGGAGATCTCCATGATTCAACTCTTCAAGTGTGCATCGCTTCAAAAGCAAATTCCTCACTATGCACATCTTCAGGGGGAGTTCTTCTATATCTTGCAATCAAATTCCTCAATATCAGTATTTACACTTCATATGTTTATCCCCGTTAAAACTTAACCTATATTGTCATCAATCGCCAAAAGGGGGAGATTGTAAGTGCATCTAGTGCCCCTTAGTAATTTTGGTGTATTGAAGACTTATAGGCTAAGGGACTAATGTGTTTATGAGTGTACACAGGTCTATAAGTCTATGGGGAGTTTGATATTTACAGTGAAAGTCGACCCCTAAAAATGGAGTTCTTCGACTGAAGACTTTGGATTTCTGAAGACTTTCTGAAGACTTTGAAAGTGAAGAAATTGGTGTGACCTTGAAGACTTGGTGTTCATTTGAGGAACATGAAGCGTGAAGACTTTTGTTTTCGTAGTTTCATTTTCTCTTTCTTGAGTCATAGGAAAAACCGTACTGCTAAAGGGGGTCGAGGAAATACTAAGGAAAAATTTCCACGTGATGCTCAACTCAAAATCCTACACCTACCAATCCCTTCGAGTGAAGCCATCGGAAATCTCATACAGTTCAGTCATATTCTTCAGTGACAGAGATAAAGTTCTTCTAGTCTTTGAGGAATTTGTTCTGACTGAGGAGTTAGGAATTCGCCAGTGCGGATTACCTACACAGTGAAGAACATGGTAGCCCTGAGGAATTTGATACTTAAATTTCCGACCGTTGTTGTGCTATACGCCAGCTGTCCCAAAATTGTTGGGAATCGAAGCATAATTTTAAAATTTTCCTACGTTCACCAAGATGCATCTATGGAGTATACTAGAAACGAGGGGAAAGGAGTGCATCTACATACCCTTGTAGATCGCGAGCGGAAGCGTTCCAATGAACGTGGATGACGGAGTCGTACTCGCCGTGATCCAAATCACCGATGACCGAGTGCCGAACGGACGGCACCTCCGCGTTCAACAGACGTACGGTGTAGCGACGTCTCCTCCTTCTTGATCCAGCAAGGGGGAAGGAGAGGTTGATGGAGATCCAACAGCACGACGGCGTGGTGGTGGATGTAGCGGGTCTCGGCAGGGCTTTGCTAAGCTTCTGCGAGAGAGAGAGAGGTGTTGCAGGGGAGGAGGGAGGCGCCCAAGGCTGTTGTGTGCTGCCCTCCCTCCCCCTTTATATAGGCCCCTTGGGGGGGCGGCCCCAAGAGATCAGATCCAAAGGGGGGGCGGCGGCCAAGTGGGGGGGAAGGGGTGCCTTGCCCCCCATGGCAAGGGGGAACTCCCCCCCTAGGGTTCCCAACACTAGGCGCAGGGGGGGAGGCCCAAGGGGGGCGCCCCAGCCCACTAAGAGCTGGTTCCCTTCCACTTTCAGCCCACGGGGCCCTCCGGGATAGCTGGCCCCACCCGGTGGACCCCCGGGACCCTTCCGGTGGTCCCGGTACAATACCGGTAACCCCCGACTCTTTCCCGGTGACCGAAACAGAACTTCCTATATATAATTCTTCACCTCCGGACCATTCCGGAACCTCTCGTGATGTCCGGGATCTCATCCAGGACTCCAAACAACTTTCGGGTTTCCGCATACATATATCTCTACAACCCTAGCGTCACCGGACCTTAAGTGTGTAGACCCTACGGGTTCGGGAGACATGCAAACATGACCGAGACGCCTCTCCGGTCAATAACCAACAGCGGGATCTGGATACCCATGTTGGCTCCCACATGTTCCACGGTGATCTCATCGGATGAACCACGGTGTCGAGGATTCAATCAATCCGTATGCAATTCCCTTTGTCAATCGGTATGTTACTTGCCCGAGATTCGATCGTCGGTATCCCAATACCTTGTTCAATCTCGTTACCGGCAAGTCTCTTTACTCGTACCGCAATGCATGATCCCGTGACTAACGCCTTAGTCACATTGAGCTCATTATGATGATGCATTACCGAGTGGGCCCAGAGATACCTCTCCGTCACACGGAGTGACAAATCCTAGTCTCGATCCATGCCAACCCAACAGACACTTTCGGAGATACCCGTAGTGCACCTTTATAGTCACCCAGTTACGTTGTGACGTTTGGCACACCCAAAGCACTCTTACGGTATCCGGGAGTTGCACGATCTCATGGTCTAGGGAAAAGATACTTTGACATTGGAAAAGCTCTAGCAAACGAAACTACACGATCTTTTATGCTATGCTTAGGATTGGGTCTTGTCCATCACATCATTCTCCTAATGATGTGATCCCGTTATCAATGACATCCAATGTCCATAGTCAGGAAACCATGACTATCTGTTGATCAACGAGCTAGTCAACTAGAGGCTTACTAGGGACACGTTGTGGTCTATGTATTCACACATGTATTACGATTTCCGGACAATACAATTATAGCATGAATAATAGACTATTATCATGAACAAAGAAATATAATAATAACCATTTATTATTGCCTCTAGGGCATATTTCCAACAGTCTCCCACTTGCACTAGAGTCAATAATCAAGTTACATTGTGATGAATCGAACACCCATTGCGTCCTGGTGTTGATCATGTTTTGCCCTAGGGAGAGGTTTAGTCAACGGATCTGCTACATTCAGGTCCGTATGTACTTTACAAATATCTATGTCTCCATTTTGAACACTTTCACGAATGGAGTTGAAGCGACGCTTGATATGCCTGGTCTTCCTGTGAAACCAGGGCTCCTTCGCAAGGGCAATAGCTCCAGTGTTGTCACAGAAGAGAGTCATCGGGCCCAACGCATTGGGAATCACCCCTAGGTCGGTAATGAACTCCTTCATCCAGACTGCTTCCTGTGCTGCCTCCGAGGCTGCCATGTACTCCGCTTCACATGTAGATCCCGCCACGACGCTTTGCTTGCAACTGCACCAGCTTACTGCTCCTCCATTCAATATATACACGTATCCGGTCTGTGACTTCGAGTCATCCAGATCTGTGTCGAAGCTAGCGTCGACGTAACCCTTTACGACGAGCTCTTCGTCACCTCCATAAACGAGAAACATATCCTTAGTCCTCTTCAGGTACTTCAGGATATTCTTGACCGCTGTCCAGTGTTCCTTGCCGGGATTACTTTGGTACCTTCCTACCAAACTCACGGCAAGGTTTACATCAGGTCTGGTACACAGCATGGCATACATAATAGACCCTATGGCCGAGGCATAGGGGATGACACTCATCTCTTCTATATCTTCTGCCGTGGTCGGGCATTGAGCCGTGCTCAATTGCACACCTTGCAATACAGGCAAGAACCCCTTCTTGGACTGATCCATATTGAACTTCTTCAATATCTTGTCAAGGTATGTACTTTGTGAAAGACCAATGAGGTGTCTTGATCTATCTCTATAGATCTTGATGCCTAATATATAAGCAGCTTCTCCAAGGTCCTTCATTGAAAATCACTTATTCAAATAGGCCTTTATACTTTCCAAGAATTCTATATCATTTCCCATCAATAGTATGTCATCCACATATAATATGAGAAATGCTACAGAGCTCCCACTCACTTTCTTGTAAACACAGGCTTCTCCATAAGTCTGTGTAAACCCAAACGCTTTGATCATCTCATCAAAGCGAATGTTCCAACTCCGAGATGCTTGCACCAGCCCATAGATTGAGCGTTGGAGCTTGCATACTTTGTTAGCATTCTTAGGATCGACAAAACCTTCCGGCTGCATCATATACAACTCTTCCTTAAGGAAGCCGTTAAGGAATGCCGTTTTGACGTCCATCTGCCATATCTCATAATCATAGTATGCGGCAATTGCTAACATGATTCGGACGGACTTCAGCTTCGCTACGGGTGAGAAAGTCTCATCGTAGTCAACCTCTTGAACTTGTTGATAACCCTTAGCGACAAGTCGAGCTTTGTAGATGGTCACATTACCATCTGCGTCCGTCTTCTTCTTAAAGATCCATTTGTTTTCTATGGCTCGCCGCTCATCGGGCAAGTCAGTCAAAGTCCATACTTTGTTTTCATACATGGATTCTATCTCGGATTTCATGGCTTCTAGCCATTTGTCAGAATCCGGGCTCGCCATCGCTTCTTCATAGTTCGAAGGTTCACCGTTGTCTAACAACATGATTTCCAGGACAGGGTTGCCGTACCACTCTGGTGCGGAACGTGTCCTTGTGGACCTACGAAGTTCAGTAACTTGATCTGAAGTTTCATGATCATCATCATTAACTTCCTCCCCAGTCGGTGTAGGCACCACAGGAACATTTTCCCGCGCTGCGCTACTTTCCGGTTCGGAAGGGGTGACTATCACCTCATCAAGTTCCACTTTCCTCCCACTCAATTCTTTCAAGAGAAACTCCTTCTCTAGAAAGGACCTGTTCTTGGCAACGAAGATCTTGCCTTCGGATCTGAGGTAGAAGGTATACCCAATAGTTTCCTTAGGGTATCCTATGAAGACGCATTTTTCCGATTTGGGTTCGAGCTTTTCAGGTTGAAGTTTCTTGACATAAGCATCGCATCCCCAAACTTTTAGAAACGATAGCTTAGGTTTCTTCCCAAACCATAATTCATACGGTGTCGTCTCAACGGATTTAGACGGTGCCCTATTTAAAGTGAATGCGGCAGTCTCTAAAGCATAACCCCAAAATGAGAGCGGTAAATCGGTAAGAGACATCATAGATCGCACCATATCCAATAGAGTGCGATTACGACGTTCGGACACACCATTTCTCTGAGGTGTTCCTGGCGGCGTGAGTTGTGAAACTATTCCACATTTCCTTAAGTGTGTACCAAATTCGTGACTTAAATATTCTCCACCACGATCTTATCGTAAGAATTTTATTTTTCTGTCACGTTGATTCTCAACTTCACTCTGAAATTCCTTGAACTTTTCAAAGGTTTCAGCCTTGTGTTTCATTAGGTAGACATACCCATATCTACTTAAATCATCAGTGAGAGTGAGAACATAACGATATCCTCCGCGAGCCTCAACACTCATTGGACCACACACATTCGGTACGTATGATTTCCAATAAGTTGGTTGCTCGCTCCATTGTTCCGGAGAACGGAGTCTTGGTCATCTTACCCATGAGGCATGGTTCGCACGTGTCAAATGATTCGTAATCAAGAGACTCCAAAAGTCCATCTTCATGGAGCTTCTTCATGCGCTTGACACCAATGTGACCAAGGCGACAGTGCCACAAGTATGTGGGACTATCGTTATCAACTTTACATCTTTTGGTATTCACACTATGAACATGTGTAACATCACGTTCGAGATTCATCAAAAATAAACCATTGACCAGCGGGGCATGACCATAAAACATATCTCTCAAATAAATAGAACAACCATTATTCTCAGATTTAAATGAGTAGCCATCTCGAATTAAACGAGATCCAGATACAATGTTCATGCTCAAAGCTGGCACTAAATAACAATTATTGAGGTTTAAAACTAATCCCGTGGGTAGATGCAGAGGTAGCGTGCCAACGGCGATCACATCGACCTTGGAACCATTCCCAACGCGCATCGTCACCTCATCCTTTGCCAGTCTCCGTTTATTCCGTAGTTCCTGCTTTGAGTTACAAATATGAGCAACCGCACCGGTATCAAATACCCAGGAGCTACTACGAGTACTGGTAAGGTACACATCAATTACTTGTATATCACATATACCTTGGGTGTTGCCGGCCTTCTTCTTGTCCGCTAAATATTTGGGGCAGTTCCGCTTCCAGTGACCACTTCCCTTGCAATAAAAGCACTCAGTCTCGGGCTTGGGTCCATTCTTTGACTTCTTCCCGGTAACTGGTTTACCGGGCGCGGCAACTCCCTTGCCGTCCTTCTTGAAGTTCTTCTTACCCTTGCCCTTCTTGAACTTAGTGGTTTTATTCACCATCAACACTTGACGTTCTTTTCTGATCTCCCCTTCCGCTGATTTCAGCATTGAATATACCTCGGGAATGGCCTTTTCCATCCCCTGCATATTGTAGTTCATCACAAAGCTCTTGTAGCTTGGTGGAAGCGACTGGAGGATTCTGTCAATGACCGCGTCATCCGGGAGATTAACTCCCAGCTGAGACAAGCGGTTGTGCAACCCAGACATTCTGAGTATGTGCTCACTAACAGAACTGTTCTCCTCCATTTTACAGCTGAAGAACTTGTCGGAGACTTCATATCTCTCGACCCGGGCATGAGCTTGAAAAACCAGTTTCAGCTCCTCGAACATCTCATATGCTCCATGTTTCTCAAAACGCTTTTGGAGACCCGGTTCTAAGCTGTAAAGCATGCCGCACTGAACGAGGGAGTAATCATCAGCACGCTGCTGCCAAGCGTTCATAACGTATTGGTTCTCAGGGATTGGTGCTTCACCTAGCGGTGCTTCTAAGACATAATCTTTCTTGGCTACGATGAGGATGAGCCTCAGGTTCCGGACCCAGTCCGTATAATTGCTGCCATCATCTTTCAGCTTGGTTTTCTCTAGGAACGCGTTGAAATTGAGGACAACGTTGGCCATTTGATCTACAAGACATAGTGTAAAGATTTTAGACTAAGTTCATGATAATTGAGTTCATCTAATCAAATTATTTAATGAACTCCCACTCAGATAGACATCCCTCTAGTCATCTAAGTGAAACATGATCCGAGTCAACTAGGCCGTGTCCGGTCATCACGTGAGACGGACTAGTCAAGATCGGCGAACATCTCCATGTTGATCGTATCTTCTATACGACTCATGCTCGACCTTTCGGTCCTCCATGTTCCGAGGCCATGTCTGTACATGCTAGGCTCGTCAAGTCAACCTAAGTGTATTGCGTGTGTTCCGAGGCCATGTCTGTACATGCTAGGCTCGTCAACACCCGTTGTATTCGAACGTTAGAATCTATCACACCCGATCATCACGTGGTGCTTCGAAACAACGAACCTTCGCAACGGTGCACAGTTAGGGTGAACACTTTCTTGAAATTATTATAAGGGATCATCTTACTTACTACCGTCGTTCTAAGCAAATAAGATGCAAAATATGATAAACATCACATGCAATCAAATAGTGACATGATATGGCCAATATCATCATGCTCCTTTGATCTCCATCTTCGGGGCACCATGATCATCTTTGTCACCGGCATGACACCATGATCTCCATCATCATGATCTCCATCATTGTGTCTTCATGAAGTCATCACGCCAACGATTACTTCTACTTGTATGGCTAACGCGTTTAGCAACAAAGTAAAGTAAATTACATGGCGTTATTCAATGACACGCAGGTCATGCAAAATAATAAAGACGACTCCTATGGCTCCTGCCGGTTGTCATACTCATCGACATGCAAGTCGTTATTCCTATTACAAGAATATGATCAATCTCATACATCACATATATCATTCATCACATCTTCTGGCCATATCACATCACATAGCACTTGCTGCAAAAACAAGTTAGACGTCCTCTAATTGTTGTTGCAAGTTTTTACGTGGTTTGTAGGTTTCCAGCAAGAACGTTTTCTTACCTACGTATGACCACAACGTGATTTGCCAATTTCTATTTACCCTTCATAAGGACCCTTTTCATCGAATCCGTTCCGACTAAAGTAGGAGAGACAGACACCCGCTAGCCACCTTATGCAACTAGTGCATGTCAGTCGGTGGAACCTGTCTCACGTAAGCGTACGTGTAAGGTCGGTCCGGGCCGCTTCATCCTACAATGCCGCCGAAACAAGAAACGACTAGTAGCAGCAAGAAGAATTGGCAAACTCAACGCCCACAACTGCTTTGTGTTCTACTCATGCATAGTAACTACGCATAGGCCTAGCTCTGATACCACTGTTAGGAATCGTAGCATAATTTTAAAATTTTCCTACGTTCACCAAGATGCATCTATGGAGTATACTAGCAACGAGGGGAAGGGAGTGCATCTACATACCCTTGTAGATCGCGAGCGGAAGTGTTCCAATGAACGTGGATGACGGAGTCGTACTCGCCGTGATCCAAATCACCGATGACCGAGTGCCGAACGGACGACACCTCCGCGTTCAACACACGTACGGTGCAGCGACGTCTCCTCCTTCTTGATCCAGCAAGGGGGAAGGAGAGGTTGATGGAGATCCAATAGCACGACGGCGTGGTGGTGGATGTAGCGGGTCTCGGCAGGGCTTTGCTAAGCTTCTGCGAGAGAGAGAGAGAGAGAGAGAGAGAGAGAGAGAGAGAGAGAGAGAGGTGTTGCTGGGGAGGAGGGAGGCGCCCAAGGCTGTTGTGTGCTGCCCTCCCTCCCCCCCTTTATATAGGCCCCCTGGGGGGGCGCCAGCCCCAAGAGATCAGATCCAAAGGGGGGGGCGGCGGCCAAGTGGGGGGAAGGGGTGCCTTGCCCCCCAAGGCAAGGGGGAACTCCCCCCTAGGGTTCCCAACCCTAGGCGCAGGGGGGAGGCCCAAGGGGGGCGCCCCAGCCCACTAAGGGCTGGTTCCCTTCCACTTTCAGCCCACGGGGCCCTCCGGGATAGATGGCCCCACCCGGTGGACCCCCGGGACCCTTCCGGTGGTCCCGGTACAATACCGGTAACCCCCGAAACTTTCCCGGTGGCCGAAACTGGACTTCCTATATATAATTCTTCACCTTCGGACCATTCCGGAACCTCTCGTGACGTCCGGGATCTCATCCGGGACACCGAACAACTTTAGGGTTTCCGCATACATATATCTCTACAACCCTAGCGTCACCGGACCTTAAGTGTGTAGACCCTACGGGTTCGGGAGACATGCAGACATGACCGAGACGCCTCTCCGGTCAATAACCAACAGCGGGATCTGGATACCCATGTTGGCTCCCACATGTTCCACGATGATCTCATCGGATGAACCACGGTGTCGAGGATTCAATCAATCCGTATGCAATTCCCTTTGTCAATCGGTATGTTACTTGCCCGAGATTCGATCGTCGGTATCCCAATACCTTGTTCAATCTCGTTACCGGCAAGTCTCTTTACTCGTACCGCAATGCATGATCCCGTGACTAACGCCTTAGTCACATTGAGCTCATTATGATGATGCATTACCGAGTGGGCCCAGAGATACCTCTCCGTCACACGGAGTGACAAATCCCAGTCTCGATCCATGCCAACCCAACAGACACTTTCGGAGATACCCGTAGTGCACCTTTATAGTCACCCAGTTACGTTGTGACGTTTGGCACACCCAAAGCACTCTTACGGTATCCGGGAGTTGCACGATCTCATGGTCTAAGGAAAAGATACTTTGACATTGGAAAAGCTCTAGCAAACGAAAACTACACGATCTTTTATGCTATGCTTAGGATTGGGTCTTGTCCATCACATCATTCTCCTAATGATGTGATCCCGTTATCAATGACATCCAATGTCCATAGTCAGGAAACCATGACTATCTGTTGATCAACGAGCTAGTCAACTAGAGGCTTACTAGGGACACGTTGTGGTCTATGTATTCACACATGTATTACGATTTCCAGACAATACAATTATAGCATGAATAATAGACAATTATCATGAACAAAGAAATATAATAATAACCATTTATTATTGCCTCTAGGGCATATTTCCAACAGTCTCCCACTTGCACTAGAGTCAATAATCTAGTTACATTGTGATGAATCGAACACCCATTGCGTCCTGGTGTTGATCATGTTTTGCCCTAGGGAGAGGTTTAGTCAACGGATCTGCTACATTCAGGTCCGTATGTACTTTACAAATATCTATGTCTCCATTTTGAACACTTTCACGAATGGAGTTGAAGCGACGCTTGATATGCCTGGTCTTCCTGTGAAACCTGGGCTCCTTCGCAAGGGCAATAGCTCCAGTGTTGTCACAGAAGAGAGTCATCGGGCCCGACGCATTGGGAATCACCCCTAGGTCGGTAATGAACTCCTTCATCCAGACTGCTTCCTGTGCTGCCTCCGAGGCTGCCATGTACTCCGCTTCACATGTAGATCCCGCCACGACGCTTTGCTTGCAACTGCACCAGCTTACTGCTCCTCCATTCAATATATACACGTATCCGGTCTGTGACTTCGAGTCATCCAGATCTGTGTCGAAGCTAGCGTCGACGTAACCCTTTACGACGAGCTCTTCGTCACCTCCATAAACGAGAAACATATCCTTAGTCCTCTTCAGGTACTTCAGGATATTCTTGACCGCTGTCGAGTGTTCCTTGCCGGGATTACTTTGGTACCTTCCTACCAAACTCACGGCAAAGTTTACATCAGGTCTGGTACACAGCATGGCATACATAATAGACCCTATGGCCGAGGCATAGGGGATGACACTCATCTCTTCTATATCTTCTGCCGTGGTCGGGCATTGAGCCGTGCTCAATTGCCACACCTTGCAATACAGGCAAGAACCCCTTCTTGGACTGATCCATATTGAACTTCTTCAATATCTTGTCAAGGTATGTACTTTGTGAAAGACCAATGAGGTGTCTTGATCTATCTCTATAGATCTTGATGCCTAATATATAAGCAGCTTCTCCAAGGTCCTTCATTGAAAATCACTTATTCAAATAGGCCTTTATACTTTCCAAGAATTCTATATCATTTCCCATCAATAATATGTCATCCACATATAATATGAGAAATGCTACAGAGCTCCCACTCACTTTCTTGTAAACACAGGCTTCTCCATAAGTCTGTGTAAACCCAAACGCTTTGATCATCTCATCAAAGCGAATGTTCCAACTCCGAGATGCTTGCACCAGCCCATAGATTGAGCGTTGGAGCTTGCATACTTTGTTAGCATTCTTAGATCGACAAAACCTTCGGGTGCATCATATACAACTCTTCCTTAAGGAAGCCGTTAAGGAATGCCGTTTTGACGTCCATCTGCCATATCTCATAATCATAGTATGCGGCAATTGCTAACATGATTCGGACGGACTTCAGCTTCGCTACGGGTGAGAAAGTCTCATCGTAGTCAACCTCTTGAACTTGTTGATAACCCTTAGCGACAAGTCGAGCTTTGTAGATGGTCACATTACCATCTGCGTCCGTCTTCTTCTTAAAGATCCATTTGTTTTCTATGGCTCGCCGCTCATCGGGCAAGTCAGTCAAAGTCCATACTTTGTTTTCATACATGGATTCTATCTCGGATTTCATGGCTTCTAGCCATTTGTCAGAATCCGGGCTCGCCATCGCTTCTTCATAGTTCGAAGGTTCACCGTTGTCTAACAACATGATTTCCAGGACAGGGTTGCCGTACCACTCTGGTGCGGAACGTGTCCTTGTGGACCTACGAAGTTCAGTAACTTGATCTGAAGTTTCATGATCATCATCATTAACTTCCTCCCCAGTCGGTGTAGGCACCACAGGAACATTTTCCCGCGCTGCGCTACTTTCCGGTTCGGAAGGGGTGACTATCACCTCATCAAGTTCCACTTTCCTCCCACTCAATTCTTTCAAGAGAAACTCCTTCTCTAGAAAGGACCTGTTCTTGGCAACGAAGATCTTGCCTTCGGATCTGAGGTAGAAGGTATACCCAATAGTTTCCTTAGGGTATCCTATGAAGACGCATTTTTCCGATTTGGGTTCGAGCTTTTCAGGTTGAAGTTTCTTGACATAAGCATCGCATCCCCAAACTTTTAGAAACGATAGCTTAGGTTTCTTCCCAAACCATAATTCATACGGTGTCGTCTCAACGGATTTAGACGGTGCCCTATTTAAAGTGAATGCGGCAGTCTCTAAAGCATAACCCCAAAATGAGAGCGGTAAATCGGTAAGAGACATCATAGATCGCACCATATCCAATAGAGTGCGATTACGACGTTCGGACACACCATTTCTCTGAGGTGTTCCTGGCGGCGTGAGTTGTGAAACTATTCCACATTTCCTTAAGTGTGTACCAAATTCGTGACTTAAATATTCTCCACCACGATCTTATCGTAAGAATTTTATTTTTCTGTCACGTTGATTCTCAACTTCACTCTGAAATTCCTTGAACTTTTCAAAGGTTTCAGCCTTGTGTTTCATTAGGTAGACATACCCATATCTACTTAAATCATCAGTGAGAGTGAGAACATAACGATATCCTCCGCGAGCCTCAACACTCATTGGACCACACACATCGGTACGTATGATTTCCAATAAGTTGGTTGCTCGCTCCATTGTTCCGGAGAACGGAGTCTTGGTCATCTTACCCATGAGGCATGGTTCGCACGTGTCAAATGATTCGTAATCAAGAGACTCCAAAAGTCGATCTTCATGGAGCTTCTTCATGGGCTTGACACCAATGTGACCAAGGCGACAGTGCCACAAGTATGTGGGACTATCCTTATCAACTTTACATCTTTTGGTATTAACACTATGAACATGTGTAACATCACGTTCGAGATTCATCAAAAATAAACCATTGACCAGCGGGGCATGACCATAAAACATATCTCTCAAATAAATAGAACAACCATTATTCTCAGATTTAAATGAGTAGCCATCTCGAATTAAACGAGATCCAGATACAATGTTCATGCTCAAAGCTGGCACTAAATAACAATTATTGAGGTTTAAAACTAATCCCGTGGGTAGATGCAGAGGTAGCGTGCTAACGGCGATCACATCGACCTTGGAACCATTCCCGTCGCGCATCGTCACCTCATCCTTTGCCAGTCTCCGTTTATTCCGTAGTTCCTGCTTTGAGTTACAAATATGAGCAACCGCACCGGTATCAAATACCCAGGAGCTACTACGAGTACTGGTAAGGTACACATCAATTACTTGTATATCACATATACCTTGGGTGTTGCCGGCCTTCTTCTTGTCCGCTAAATATTTGGGGCAGTTCCGCTTCCAGTGACCACTTCCCTTGCAATAAAAGCACTCAGTCTCGGGCTTGGGTCCATTCTTTGACTTCTTCCCCGGTAACTGGTTTACCGGGCGCGGCAACTCCCTTGCCGTCCTTCTTGAAGTTCTTCTTACCCTTGCCCTTCTTGAACTTAGTGGTTTTATTCACCATCAACACTTGACGTTCTTTTCTGATCTCCCCTTCTGCTGATTTCAGCATTGAATATACCTCGGGAATGGCCTTTTCCATCCCCTGCATATTGTAGTTCATCACAAAGCTCTTGTAGCTTGGTGGAAGCGACTGGAGGATTCTGTCAATGACCGCGTCATCCGGGAGATTAACTCCCAGCTGAGACAAGCGGTTGTGCAACCCAGACATTCTGAGTATGTGCTCACTAACAGAACTGTTCTCCTCCATTTTACAGCTGAAGAACTTGTTGGAGACTTCATATCTCTCGACCCGGGCATGAGCTTGAAAAACCAGTTTCAGCTCCTCGAACATCTCATATGCTCCATGTTTCTCAAAACGCTTTTGGAGACCCGGTTCTAAGCTGTAAAGCATGCCGCACTGAACGAGGGAGTAATCATCAGCACGCTGCTGCCAAGCGTTCATAACGTATTGGTTCTCAGGGATTGGTGCTTCACCTAGCGGTGCTTCTAAGACATAATCTTTCTTGGCTACGATGAGGATGAGCCTCAGGTTCCGGACCCAGTCCGTATAATTGCTGCCATCATCTTTCAGCTTGGTTTTCTCTAGGAACGCGTTGAAATTGAGGACAACGTTGGCCATTTGATCTACAAGACATAGTGTAAAGATTTTAGACTAAGTTCATGATAATTGAGTTCATCTAATCAAATTATTTAATGAACTCCCACTCAGATAGACATCCCTCTAGTCATCTAAGTGAAACATGATCCGAGTCAACTAGGCCGTGTCCGGTCATCACGTGAGACGGACTAGTCAAGATCGGCGAACATCTCCATGTTGATCGTATCTTCTATACGACTCATGCTCGACCTTTCGGTCCTCCATGTTCCGAGGCCATGTCTGTACATGCTAGGCTCGTCAAGTCAACCTAAGTGTATTGCGTGTGTTCCGAGGCCATGTCTGTACATGCTAGGCTCGTCAACACCCGTTGTATTCGAACGTTAGAATCTATCACACCCGATCATCACGTGGTGCTTCGAAACAACGAACCTTCGCAACGGTGCACAGTTAGGGTGAACACTTTCTTGAAATTATTATAAGGGATCATCTTACTTACTACCGTCGTTCTAAGCAAATAAGATGCAAAATATGATAAACATCACATGCAATCAAATAGTGACATGATATGGCCAATATCATCATGCTCCTTTGATCTCCATCTTCGGGGCACCATGATCATCTTTGTCACCGGCATGACACCATGATCTCCATCATCATGATCTCCATCATTGTGTCTTCATGAAGTCATCACGCCAACGATTACTTCTACTTGTATGGCTAACGCGTTTAGCAACAAAGTAAAGTAAATTACATGGCGTTATTCAATGACACGCAGGTCATGCAAAATAATAAAGACGACTCCTATGGCTCCTGCCGGTTGTCATACTCATCGACATGCAAGTCGTTATTCCTATTACAAGAATATGATCAATCTCATACATCACATATATCATTCATCACATCTTCTGGCCATATCACATCACATAGCACTTGCTGCAAAAACAAGTTAGACGTCCTCTAATTGTTGTTGCAAGTTTTTACGTGGTTTGTAGGTTTCCAGCAAGAACGTTTTCTTACCTACGTATGACCACAACGTGATTTGCCAATTTCTATTTACCCTTCATAAGGACCCTTTTCATCGAATCCGTTCCGACTAAAGTAGGAGAGACAGACACCCGCTAGCCACCTTATGCAACTAGTGCATGTCAGTCGGTGGAACCTGTCTCACGTAAGCGTACGTGTAAGGTCGGTCCGGGCCGCTTCATCCTACAATGCCGCCGAAACAAGAAACGACTAGTAGCGGCAAGAAGAATTGGCAAACTCAACGCCCACAACTGCTTTGTGTTCTACTCATGCATAGTAACTACGCATAGACCTAGCTCTGATACCACTGTTGGGAATCGTAGCATAATTTTAAAATTTTCCTACGTTCACCAAGATGCATCTATGGAGTATACTAGCAACGAGGGGAAGGGAGTGCATCTACATACCCTTGTAGATCGCGAGCGGAAGTGTTCCAATGAACGTGGATGACGGAGTCGTACTCGCCGTGATCCAAATCACCGATGACCGAGTGCCGAACGGACGACACCTCCGCGTTCAACACACGTACGGTGCAGCGACGTCTCCTCCTTCTTGATCCAGCAAAGGGGAAGGAGAGGTTGATGGAGATCCAACAGCACGACGGCGTGGTGGTGGATGTAGCGGGTCTCGGCAGGGCTTTGCTAAGCTTCTGCGAGAGAGAGAGAGAGAGAGAGAGAGAGAGAGAGAGGTGTTGCTGGGGAGGAGGGAGGCGCCCAAGGCTGTTGTGTGCTGCCCTCCCTCCCCCCCTTTATATAGGCCCCTTGGGGGGGCGCCAGCCCCAAGAGATCAGATCCAAAGGGGGGCGGCCAAGTGGGGGGAAGGGGTGCCTTGCCCCCCAAGGCAAGGGGGAACTCCCCCCTAGGGTTCCCAACCCTAGGCGCAGGGGGGGAGGCCCAAGGGGGGCGCCCCAGCCCACTAAGGGCTGGTTCCCTTCCACTTTCAGCCCACGGGGCCCTCCGGGATAGATGGCCCCACCCGGTGGACCCCTGGGACCCTTCCGGTGGTCCCGGTACAATACCGGTAACCCCCGAAACTTTCCCGGTGGCCGAAACTGGACTTCCTATATATAATTCTTCACCTCCGGACCATTTCGGAACCTCTCGTGACGTCCGGGATGTCATCCGGGACTCCGAACAACTTTAGGGTTTCCGCATACATATATCTCTACAACCCTAGCGTCACCGGACCTTAAGTGTGTAGACCCTACGGGTTCGGGAGACATGCAGACATGACCGAGACGCCTCTCCGGTCAATAACCAACAGCGGGATCTTGATACCCATGTTCGCTCCCACATGTTCCACGATGATCTCATCGGATGAACCACGGTGTCGAGGATTCAATCAATCCGTATGCAATTCCCTTTGTCAATCGGTATGTTACTTGCCCGAGATTCGATCGTCGGTATCCCAATACCTTGTTCAATCTCGTTACCGGCAAGTCTCTTTACTCGTACCACAATGCATGATCCCGTGACTAACGCCTTAGTCACATTGAGCTCATTATGATGATGCATTACCGAGTGGGCCCAGAGATACCTCTCCGTCACACTGAGTGACAAATCCCAGTCTCGATTCGTGCCAACCCAACAGACACTTTCGGAGATACCCGTAGTGCACCTTTATAGTCACCCAGTTACGTTGTGACGTTTGGCACACCCAAAGCACTCTTACGGTATCCGGGAGTAGCACGATCTCATGGTCTAAGGAAAAGATACTTTGACATTGGAAAAGCTCTAGCAAACGAAACTACACGATCTTTTATGCTATGCTTAGGATTGGGTCTTGTCCATCACATCATTCTCCTAATGATGTGATCCCGTTATCAATGACATCCAATGTCCATAGTCAGGAAACCATGACTATCTGTTGATCAAGGAGCTAGTCAACTAGAGGCTTACTAGGGACACGTTGTGGTCTATGTATTCACATATGTATTACGATTTCCGGACAATACAATTATAGCATGAATAATAGACTATTATCATGAACAAAGAAATATAATAATAACCATTTATTATTGCCTCTAGGGCATATTTCCAACAAAAATATCTACCCACCTAACGGTCATATCATTTAAGGGCATTTATGTCTTATCATGCCGGGATGCTCCCTAGGCTATAAATAGCCGCCCCCTACAACCACTAGCTGGTTGGCTGCTCCGAGAGAAACTGACACTTGTCATTTGAGAGCATCCCATCCTCTGAGGACTTTGAGTGAAAATCATCAAGTCAGGAAAACCCAAACCCAAACACCCACAAACCTAAAGTGATTGAGCATCACTGAAGAGATTGATCCTGTGTGGATCCGACGCTTGTTACCTTTGAAGACTGTGCTTCTTCCAGACGGTTAGGCGTCATGGTCTAGAGCATCCAAGAGGAAATTGTGGATCGCCGAGTGACCGAGTTTGTGAAGGTTTGGAAGTCACCTGAAGACTTACCACGAGTGATTGGGCGAGGTCTGTGAGACCTTAGCTCAAGGAGAATACGGTGAGAACTGTGTGTCCGGGACTGTGTGTCCGGGACTGTGTGTCCTCAGGTTTAAATACCTAGCCGCTCCAACCAGACGTACAGCTGAGACAGCAGTTGGAACTGGTCTACCAAATCATTGTCTTCACCAAGCCTACTTGTTCTATATCCTCAACTCTTTCATTTCCTCATAACTGTGTTGTGCACTTGTTCATATCTGTGTTTGAAGACTTTGACTGAAGACTTTCTCAATTTCCTCAGTTCAATTTCTTCAGTCTGTTTTTCTTCATCCGGTGCTATCCTGTGTTTACGCTTTCTCTACTCTGTGCTTGTCTTCATTTCATCATGATGACCATGCTTGTGTTCTGCTATGTATACTTTTGAGTACTTATTCCGCTACAAGTAGTTCTTCGCTAAGGAATTTCCTCACTGGAAAATTCCTCAGTGAAGAATTCATAAAAATTGCCAATTCACCCCCCCCCCTCTAGTCGATATAACGCACTTTCATAGTGCTTGGTTTTTGATGACTTGTAGATTTTTGCAATAAGTATGTGAGTTCTTTATGACTAATGTTGAGTCCATGGACTATACACACTCTCACCCTTCCATCATTGCTAACCTCTTCGGTACCGTGCATTGCCCTTTCTCACCTTGAGAGTTGGTGCAAACTTCGTCGGTGCATCCAAACCCCGTGATATGATACGCTCTATCACACATAAGCCTCCTTATATCTTCCTCAAAACAGCCACCATACCTACCTATTATGGCATTTCCATAGCCATTCCGAGATATATTGCCATGCAACTTTCCACCGTTCCGTTTATTATGACACGCTTCATCATTGTCATATTGCCTTGCATGATCATGTAGTTGACATTGTATTTGTGGCAAAGCCACCATTCATAATTCTTTCATACATGTCACTCATGAGTCATTGCCCATCCCGGTACACCACCGGAGGCATTCTTATAGAGTCAAACTTTGTTCTAGTATCAAGTTGTAATCTTTGAGTTGTCAATAAATAGAAGTGTGATGATCATCATTAATAGAGCATTGTCCCAAAAAAAGAAAAAATGGAGAAAGGCCAAAAAAAGGAAAGGCCTAAAAAGGCCAATTAAAAAAAGGGGCCAAATAAAAAATAAAAAAAGAGAAATAAAAAGGGACAATGCTACTATCCTTTTTCCACACTTGTGCTTCAAAGTAGCACCATGATCTTCATGATAGAGAGTCTCTTATATTGTCACTTTCATATACTAGTGGGAATTTTTCATTATAGAACTTGGCTTGTATATTCCAACAATTTGCTTCCTCAAATGCCCTAGGTCTTCGTGAGCAAGAAAGTTGGATGCACACCCACTTAGTTTCTTTTGTTGAGCTTTCATACAATTATAGCTCTAGTGCATCCGTTGCATGGCAATCCCTACTCCTCGCATTGACATCAATTGATGGGCATCTCCCTAGCACGCTGATTAGCCGCGTCAATGTGAGACTTTCTCCTTTTTTTGTCTTTTCCACACAACCCCCATCATCATATTCTATTCCACCCATAGTGCTATATCCATGGCTCATGCTCATGTATTGCGTGAAAGTTGAAATTTTTTTGAGATTACTAAAGTATGAAACAATTGCTTGGCTTGTCATCGGGGTTGTGCATGATGAGAGCATTTTTGTGTGACGAAAATGAAGCATAGCCAAACTATATGATTTTGTAGGGGTAAGCTTTCTTTGGCCATGTTATTTTGAGAAGACATAATTGCTTGGTTAGTATGCTTGAAGTATTATTATTTTTATGTCAATATTAAAATTTTGTCTTGAATCTTATGGATCTGAATATTCTTGCCACAATAAAGAAGATTACAGTGATAAATATGTTAGGTAGCATTCCACATCAAAAATTCTGTTTTTATCATTTACCTACTCGAGGACGAGTAGGAAATTAAGCTTGGGGATGCTGATACGTCTCCAACGTATCTATAATTTTTTATTGTTCCATGCTATTATATTATCCATCTAGGATGTTTTATATGCATTTATATGCTATTTTATATGATTTTTGGGACTAACCTATTAACCTAGAGCCCAGTGCCAGTTTCTGTTTTTTCCCTTGTTTTTGAGTATCGCAGAAAAGGAAAACCAAACGGAGTCCAATTGACCTGAAACTTCACGGAACTTATTTTTGGACCAGAAGAAGGCCATAGATTAAAAGAGTTGGGCCAGAAGAGTCCCGGGCTGCCCATGAGGGTGGGGGCGCGCCCACCCCCCTGGGCGCGCTTCCCTACCTCGTGGACAGCCCGGAGACCCCCCTGACTTGTTCTCGACGCCAAAACCTCTTATATATACAGAACCCCCCAGAACATAACCTAGATCGGGAGTTCCACCGACGCAAGCCTCTGTAGCCATCGAAAACCAATCTAGACCCGTTCCGGCACCCTGCCGGAGGGGGGAACCCTCACCGATGGCCATCTTCATCATCCCGGCGCTCTCCATGACGAGGAGGGAGTAGTTCACCCTAGGGGCTGAGGGTATGTACCAGTAGCTACGTGTTTGATCTCTCTCTCTCTCTCTCTCTCGTGTTCTTGAGGTGGTACGATCTTGATGTATCGTGAGCTTTGCTATCATAGTTGGATCTTATGATGTTTCTCCCCCTCTACTCTCTTGTAATGGATCGATTTTTCCCTTCCAAGTTATCTTATCAGATTGAGTCTTTAAGGATTTGAGAACACTTGATGTATGTCTTGCATGTGCTTATCTGTGGTGACAATGGGATATTCACGTGATCTACTTGATGTATGTTTTGGTGATCAACTTGCGGGTTCAGTGACCTTGTGAACTTATGCATAGGGGTTGGCACACGTTTTCGTCTTGACTCTCCGGTAGAAACTTTGGGGCACTCTTTGAAGTACTTTGTGTTGGTTTGACTAGATGAATCTGAGATTGTCTGATGCATATCATATAATCATACCCACGGATACTTGAGATGACATTGGAGTATCTAGGTGACATTAGGGTTTTGGTTGATTTGTGTCTTAATGTGTTGTTCTAGTACGAATTCTAGGATAGATCGTACGGAAAGAATAGCTTCGTGTTATTTTACTACGGACTCTTGAATAGATACATCAGAAAGGATAACTTTGAGGTGGTTTCGTACCCTACCATAATCTCTTCGTTTGTTCTCTGCTATTAGTGACTTTGGAGTGACTCTTTGTTGCATGTTGAGGGATAGTTATATGATCCAATTATGTTATTATTGTTGAGAGAACTTGCACTAGTGAAAGTATGAACCCTAGGCCTTGTTTCAACGCATTGCAATACCGTTTGTGCTCACTTTTATCATTAGTTACATTGTTGTTTTTATATTTTCAGATTACAAAAACCTATATCTACCATCCATATTGCACTTGTATCACCATCTCTGCGCCGAACTAGTGCACCTATACAATTTACCATTGTATTGGGTGTGTTGGGGACACAAGAGACACTACAAAAAAAAGACACATCCGTGACATTTTGGGCCGAACGAATTTTTTTTCTGTCATACATATGACACTTCTATGACGATAATTGTGACAAAACCCGGTATCATCATAGATGTGGTGGGCTCCTACTTCTATGACAAAAAATCATGACAGAAAATGGGCTTTTCGTCCTGGCGGGCCGGAGACGCAGCTGCATGACATTCTTTGGGCCGTCCATGACGGAAAAAACCATGGTAGAAGCGAGGGCGAGGAAAATTTCGGCGAGTTCCCGGTTACGGTGGGAGGTCGGGGGCCGACCGATGCGTGTTTCTCTCGTACACGTACGCGCGTGTGTGCGAGGCGTTGGCTCTAACTGAACCCGAGCGAGGCGTTGGGCTCTAACTGAACCCGAGCGATTGCGCTGCAGGCTACGCGTTATTGAACCCGAGCGATCGATCGATGGCTGTTAACTGAACCCGATCGAGCGATTCCTTCGCTACTGCTGCTAACTGAAGCCGATCGAT
>NC_057814.1:524055627-524064892 GCF_018294505.1 Triticum aestivum | reverse complement strand
GTAGGAGGTCTGTTTCGTCCGTTTTGCGGTACGCCGCACCCCTCCAGATCAACAGGACCCCCCGTTTCGACCGTAGGAGGTCCGTTTCCTCCGTTTTGCGGTACGCCAGACCCCTCCCGATCAACTGGACCCCGTTCCGAACGTAGGAGGTCCATTTCCTCCGTTGTGCGGTACGCCAGGCCTCGTTTCCATTGCCTGTTCCGTCCAAGCCCTCCCGATGAACACGACCACACATTCCGTTCCGACCCAGCCGGTTGGCTCCCACGCGTTCCGTTGCCTCCCGATGAACACGACGCATTCCGTTGCCTCCCCATGAACACGACGCATTCCGTTGCCTCCCCATGAACACGACGACGACGCTGTTTCTCCATTCTGACCCAGCCATGTACACGAGCCCTGGCCGTACGTACGCGCGAGTAGGCGTTTGAGACCCCGCCCGTGTGTACACATATGTGGCCGTATTTTCCTTCTTGCACCCTGGCCGCTGTACGTACGTGTACATGCTACGTGCACGCCTCTACTACGACACGTGCGCGCCTCTACATCCACCAGTATATATGTATGTACACGTTCGCGACCAGAATGACAACGCTACGTACACTTCGACCGGGTGGGTCCCGACTGTCAGGCACTTCCTTGCCTGCGAAGATGTAGCTGGTGGGTCCCAGCAGTCAGGGGGGGCGAATTGTTTTTTTTTTTGCCCGGACGCACTTCCTTGCGTGCGAAGATGTAGCTGGTGGGTCCCAGCAGTCAGGGGCAAATGTTTTTTTCACGAAATACGGTGGCCCGTCCGGTGGGTCCTCGCTGTCAGGTGGAGGAATAATTATTTTGCACGTAGTAAGGAGGCACTTCCTTGCTACGGCCGTGGACCCAGCTGTCAGCCTCTCCACGTACAGTCCACGTCCGATGGAAGCCGTTCCTTGACCACGTTAACCACGCCCCGCCGAGAGCACCAGGGCGGTGGACGACGGCGAGGCCTAGGAAGGGGACGACGCGGAGCCGGGGAAGACGCGGCAGTGGATGCCCACGCGTAGAGGAGTACGAGGGTTCACTGGTTCGCTGCGGTGTGAGGCTGCCGTCGCCGCAGAATAACAGGGGGTGTGGGTGAGTAGAGGGATGGCCTGGCCAGCGGTGGGAGTAGTAGTGGGCGGTGAGGCCTCCGCTGCATCGCAGCCGGCCACGGGAGGCAGGAGCACGAGAAACGACCAGCGCTGGTTTGGGCGGCTGGAGCAAGAAGACCAGAGGTTGAAGAAGCACTACGGCCGTTGGATGGACATCGTACGGTCACTGGAGCTAGAATCATGCATATTGACTAAGTTGATAAAGCCCTCCGTCCCCGTCAACTTAGTAGGCCCACAAGTTAGCCTGCCACTATACTGGGTCCCAGCTAACAGGGGGAGTATTCATTTTTTTTGTGCGTAATAAGGAGGCACTTCCTTGCGTGCGAAGATATAGCTGGTGGGTCCGAGCTGTCAGCGGCGGTAACATTTTTTTCGTGAAATAGAGAGGCCCTTTCGGTGGGTCCCTGATGTCAGGTGGAGGAATCATAATTTTGCGCGTAATAAGGAGGCATTTCCTTGCGTGCGACCGTGGACCCAGCTGTCGGCCTCTCCACGTACAGTCCACTTCAGATGCATGTCGGTCGTTGACCACGTTGACCAGGCCGCGCCGAGAGCACCAGGGCGGTGGACGACGGCGAGGCCTAGGAAGGAACGACATGGAGGCAGGGAAGACTCGGCAGTTGTTTCCCACGCGGAGGGGAGTACGACTGTACGAGGGTTTACTGGTTCATCTGCCGTGGCCGGAGAATAACAGCAGGTGTGGGTGAGTAGAGGGATGGCTAGGCCAGTGATGGGAGTACGGTGGGGCGGTGAGGCCTGCGCGGTAGCACCGCCGGCCGCGGGGAGGAGGGAGCAGGCAGTCCCGCCGGCGCTTGTTTGAGCGGCCTGAGCAGGAAGAGCAGAGATTGAAGAAGCATGACGGTCGTTCGATGGACATCCAACAGTCACTGCTTGTGCGTCAACCTTTTTTTAAGGAAAGCCTCAAATCTGTGGAAAACAGCATACAGCCCATCTACCATTATTTCTAATAATTTACAGCCCATTTGCTAATTCTTAAGGTTTTTTTTGGAGCCCATATTCTTTTTGTTAGCATTACAGCCCATATTGTGGCCACGGTTAAAAAATTATACGAAATTTTGCATATTTCGGTGCGGTCCGAACTGTTTTTAATCCTGAAATTTCGACTCACATTCAAATTGATTTTAGAAATAAATGTATATCAATATAAAATCCAACAAATTCTCCATGCATAAAAATTAATGTAATTTAAAATCTCGAAATGAAAAAAAAGATATTTGGAACTAATTGCCGGTTTGATGTGTTTTAAAAATGTACAACCCATTTCTCATTACTGATAGGCCATTTTCTCGGCCAGCCGAATGAAGCTCTCCTCGTCTTGAAAGATTTGCAGCCCAACAGGCCTGACAAAGCGACTTACTTGGCAAATCACAAAAAAAACTGGGCTGTGGCCATGGACCCAGCTGTCAGCCTCTCCACGTACAGTACTCTTCCGATGGAAGTTGGTTGTTGACCACATTGACCATGCCGCGCCGAGAGCACCAAGGCGGTGGACCACGGCAAGGCCTAGGAAGGGGACGACACGGAGCCGGGGAAGACGCGGCAGTGGATGCCCACGCGGAGAGGAGTGTGAGGATTCACTGGTTCGGCTGCAGCGTGAGGCTGCCGTCGCCGCAGAATAACAGGGGGTGTGGGTGAGTAGAGGGATACCCTGGGCCAGCGGTGGGAGTAGTAGGGGGCGGTGAGGCCTCCGCGGCATCACAGCCGGCCACGAGAGGCACGAGCGCGCGGCACGACCGGCGCTGCTTTGGGCGGCTGGAGCAAGAAGACCAGAGGTTGAAGAAGCAGTATGGCCGTTGGATGGACATCGTACGGTCACTGGAGCTAGAATCGTTGATATTGACTAAGTTGACAAAGCCCTCCGTCCTCGTCAACTTAGTAGGCCCACAAGTCAGCCACCCACTATGGTGGGTCCCAGCTAGCAGGGGGTATTCATTTTTTGGTGCGTAATAAGGAGGCACTTCCTTGCGTGCGAAGATATAGCTGGTGGGTCCGACCTGTCGGCAGGGGGAACATTTTTTTCGCGAAATACAGAAGCCCTTCCCACGTACAGTGCGCGTACAGTGCGTAATAAGGAGGAACTTTCCTTGCGTGCGACCATGGACCTCGTGGGTCCCAGCCGTCAGGCTCTCCACGTACAGTCCTCTTCTGATGACTCTCGTATGTTGACCACGCCGCGCCGAGCGCACCGAGGCAGTGGACGACGGCGAGGCCCCAGGCTGGAACGACCCGGAGATGGGGAAGACGCGGCAGTGGAGTCGCAGACGAAGAGGAGCGGGAAACTTGACTGGTTCGGGTGCAGGGTGGGCCTACACTCGGCAGAGAATAACAGGAGGTGCGGAGTGGAGGGATGGCCTGGCCGTCGGCGGGGTAGCATTTCGCTGAGGAGCGCAAAACAACGCCGCTGGACGCCGAAGGCTGGAGCAGGCGGTTCCGGCAGCGCTGGGGGAAGAAGATGAGAGATTGAAGAAGAATGTCGGCCGTTGGATGTAAATCCAATGCCTTGTTAGGCTTCGACCTACTGGCTCACATGTCAGCCAGTCCATTTGTTTTTTTTAGTCCATTTGGTGGGCTGGGTGAAACAATGATGTAGCATCTGTGCAGCCCGTTTATATCCCATTTGCATTTTTCTCGAAATCCGCGGACTTGCTGGGCTGGGTGAAAATATCATGTTGGGCTAGACGGAGAAATGTTATAAAAACATAAACACATGATTGCACGTCAGTAAAATCTTTGCAAGCTTATGTACGCAATCACTAGGAGTTAACTTGCCAAGTTATATATAAACAATTATTATTATTATTATTTTGTAAGAACTTTCAACTTACGAAATAAAATATCATTTTAACTTGATGAGTTAATAATACATGGGGTATTATTATTTTTTTGGCTAGACGTGTGACAGTTGAGTTGGTTCTAGGAGAAAGTACTGGGAGAAAACTCAGTTTACATCGAAAAAGAAAGTGGGAGAAAATTCAGAGACCTGCTGGGTCCACCTGAGGAGGGGAATATGTTGGGAGGAAGGAGATTCAAAGCACGGCAGCCGATTGAACTAGTTTTTTTCCGGACAAGTGAACTAGTTTACATACATAAGCAAATAGCCACTAAAAAAGCAATCAGATTAGTGGGTTCTTAAAAGAAATATTTCGGACAAAACAGATAATTATGACACATAGGCTAATGCATGAAACACTCAGATGATAAAGGTGCTTATAAACAGATAAAGTACAACATCTAGACCTTCCTGGCACGCTTGATCATGACGCTGCGGCTGTCCGTGTACTCGTCGGTTACGGGAAGCAGACACGCCCTCATGTCCAAGATCTGCCTGTACATGTCGTAGCATGCGTATGCGTCCTTGGCCGCATAGGTTATGTAGGCTAGATTCAGAGGTACCTCCCACGTGTTCAGGTCGTCTTCTTTCATGTTGGCGTATCAGGGGTCGACGATGGTCTCAGCAAGGTCAACCACGGAGTCCTTCTCCCTGCCCTTTGTTGATGATCTTGTATTGCTTCTGGATGTCGACAAGCTTGTTGCACCAGATGGCTGAATCATCGCGTTCTTCCTTTTCTCCACCGTAGTGAAGGTGCAGTCGGCGCTGCCGATGAAACGGGCGAATGCTCCAGAACCTGGTGCAACCATAGGACTGAGGCGAGCCAGAGCTTCACCGAGTCCGTATCGTTGGTGTACATCACATTCAACTTGGTGCAGCCATAGGACTGAACGGTGAACTCAAAGGGGAACTCCTTGCTGAAGTCCATATCCAGCAGGCTCACCCCTCGGATCGCCATTGGAGTCTCTTCGAGTGAACGAGTGTGTAGGCGGCGGCAGTAGTTCATTTTTCAGCTCTTGGGGAACTGGATTCAACAATAAGCTGAGTGTGTACAGGCGACAACAGTTACTACCCCTCCCTTGTCCGCTGCACGCCCGGCAGAAGATGCACCCTCGGCCACACATCGGTTCACGAGCGGGTCTATATTGGTACTGTAATAACAGGAGTTAGTGGTCACTTTAATTAAATTTAATTAGCTTTAATAGAAATTTATACTTAAAACAAGCAATGCATTCGCTCGTTCTATCAGTGCCACAGGATCAACATGCACAACAATTAGAATTATTATTCTCAGGACGCACACGATCAGCACATTTGTCGCACTTTCACAAAGATAATACTACCAAGTTTGAACTGTTTGTTATGTTGTTGTCCTCTGCATCATCATGCCGTGTTTCCCAGCTTGCAAGATTCAGAACAAACAAATAAGATCCAAATAATAAGTACAACAAAGATGCCTACACATCTCATTGATTCCCAGCTTGCAAGATTCAGAACCAACAAATAAGATCCAAATAATAAGTACAACAAAGATGCCTACACATCTTATTGATTCCCAGCTTGCAAGATTCAGAACCAACAAATAAGATTCAAAGAATAAGTACAACAAAGATGCCTACACATCTCACTGATTCCCAGCTTGCAAGATTCAGAACCAACCCATTAGAGCCTTTTGATAAAGTGAATATCAGGATTAAATCCATCTTGGCTAGCCATGTCATACAATCAAAGAACTTGGCGAATGCTCTTGACCGTCACAACACCTGTAGTTGAGTATTCCTGTTTGCACAGCGCAGATAATAAAGGGCATGATTACTATAATACTGGCACTAGTGGAAGTCAACCTGCAGCTCCACTCGATGATTCAATTCATGCCACTTTTTCTGCAGTTCACATGAAATGAAGCAAAGATTGTATCATTCAGCTACGGCTCATCTTGCAAAGGCTAATAAAATGTTGCACGAGATTACCAGCAGAATTTGACGGAGATTTTGGAAACTCCAATCACCATTTTGTGCAGTTCCACCAAAATTGAGAGATGTTGCCCATGTAACATTTTAGTTGAACTGCACAAGACACTCATTCCAAAAAAGTGTTTTGTGCAGTTCACCAAAAGGTCACAATAGCAACAAGGTGAAATGGATATCACTATCTGCACAAAAAGATAGAAAGTAAACAGTTGCTGGTCAATAAGAATATATGAAACATATACAAAATGAAAAGAAGCATCTTAATTATGTTCATGGCAATCACGCAAGGACAGTAGAAATTTAAAACGTCAGCAATGCTTCATGTTACCAGAAGCATTACAATCAACAATGAGATTCCTCAAACATGGGATTACTTTAATGGTGGCATTGCTTGTTTACCAGACACAGTAAATCAACATCAGCTAAAGAGTTGGTTTAAGGGCATGGGACCGTGGGGACACCAGGACACTCAGCAGCGTAAAGGAGCAACTTACTTATCATACTGGGGAAAATAGCAGGAGTGCCATTTGTAACACAGTTTAATTGCATCTTATCACTGGAGGCATTAGATTAACAATAACACTGGTTAGGCATGTCCCTAAGGTAACAGTGTGATCGCTTCATTTTACATGCGCCCTTACATTAACAACAGCAAAAGGTTGGTATAAGGACATGCGACAGTGGACACATCAGCACAATGTACCTACAAGGAGGCATAAAGTGGTGATGCCGAGTTTGTTCATGCTATGTGAGGGCAGCAAACCTAATCCTGGAGACCTTGTACTATGTGAGGGCAGCAAATCTAATCCTGGAGACCTTTTACTATGTGAGGGCAGCAAATCTAATCCTGGAGACCTTTTACTATGTGAGGGCAACAAATCTAATCCTGGAGACTTTTTACTATGTGAGGGCAGCAAATCTAATCCTGAGATCTTTTACTATGTGAGGGCAGCAAATCTAATCCTGAGACCTTTTACTATGTGAGGGCAGCAAATCTAATCCTGGAGACCTTTTACTATGTGATGGCAGCAAATCTAATCCTGTACATACTCTGTTGACTTGTCCACCAGCCGCCACTTTCTATCCTTTTTTCAACCAATAATAGATCTGTTCCTTATCCATTTGTACTGCATTTTCCCATTATTTCCCTTTCCAACCAAGAGACCGGTTGGGTATCCGGTCTCTACTACTTTCACCATATTATTTCCTCTTTGAATCAAGCCCTAGATTCATGCTACAACTTTCCCCCCTTTCTTCGTTGTTTGAACAAAGCCCTAGATTCGAATGCATGAAGTAGCTTTACCTCTAATAATACTAAAAATTTAGGTGGCTTTGGAAGAGCTGATGGGAGTAGAAAAAGATGCACATGCAGACACGTGGGGAGCTGGGGCAGTAGAGCAAGGCCGCTTTCGAAGAACTTATACCTGAGGGTCGCCGGGATGTCGGCGGTGGCAGGTCGGATCTGCGGACAATACGGCAGGGAGGAAGAAGGGTCGGAGGACCTCCCGAGCCGGCGCTGTGTCGGAGAGAACGGCACGGGCAGAGGATCGGTCCCCTCTGGCAGCTGTGGGTTTCCTCCCTCAACGGCGATGACTGCGTGAACGATGCACCTTTTAGTCCTCTACACACACCGGCCGAAGGGATCCGGCCGGATCTGTGACCAGCGGTGAGCAGAGAGAAAATGTCACTACCGCTGTCTTGTTTATATCTGGAGAGGATGAGAGAATGAAGAGAGCAACCCTAGTAAAGCAAGCGCTCAGGCCCCTGCGTCCATATATAGTGGAGTGATTATCTTTTTTCTCTCCACAACAAGCGTTTCAATTTGTGTACGTGGCATTAAAGAAAAGAAACTCTCTATTTAAGGTGACTACTGTACGACTCCTACTTACTACTAGTAGTACTACAGTATTGTTCACTTGTGCTCCCCACCCCTCCATTCATTGAACAACCCCACGAGTGAATAAACATACAGTAAGTACTGTATTTATATAGAACGAACAAGCTCGAATTATTTTCGCGTAGTTAAATGTTGAGGGCGGGGCTTTTCCCGGGCAGTACGCGCGGTAGTTTTCGGGTAGGCGGTTTGATAGAGAGGCGAGGAGGGTGAGCGAGTGGGGATGTGCGATTTGACGGCACATTACTGCTGGAAAGACTTGTGATATGACCACTCACTATAGTCATGAATTACTGGCGCTCCGACCGGGGTGATGCCCCCATTCCGTTCCGCGCTCTAATCTGGTGCATGACACGTCGACCCGAATGCTGGCTCTCCCACATGTCGGAGTAGTAAGAAGGATCAAAGAATGATGCGGTATATACTAGTACTATACTACTCCCTCCATTCCTAAATATAAGTCTTTGGAGAGATTTCACTATGGACCACATACGGAGAAAAATGAGTGAATCTACACATAAAATGCATCTATATACATCCGTATGTGGTCCACAGTGAAATATCTACGAAGACTTATATTTAGGAACGGAGGGAGTACTACTCAGGTCGGAGGAGTGCGAACCACGGCAGCCTAGTGAACCAGCAGTGCGAACCATGGTAGCCCAGTGAACCAGTAGTAGAAAACAATGTGGTGATATGGCCATAAAAAAACAATGTGCTACGGTCCACACTGTAGCATGTACAGTAACACTCCTCTTTATTTGGATCCCTGAGTTAGAGCTAGTTTGGGTTGAAATAGCCTCAAATTATCGAAACAAGAGGGGTTAGTTTGAGCTAGTTTGCTCTAACCCAGCTAAAAAAACTAGCCCAGTGGAGAGGTTCTAATTGGGTTAGTTATCCTTGGGCCCACTAAAAGAGAACTAAAAAAATCTCTCCTGCCCGCACCAGATCGCTCCCCCCCTCTCGCACGACTCCTCTCTGTTCCCCATAGGGCCGCTCGCCCTCTCTCTCCTCCGGCCGCCCTCTCCTTCTGGCCTCCGCCGCCCTACTTCGGCCGCCCTCTCCCTCCGGCCTTCGAAGGTCGCCCCGCTCCCCCTTCACCAGTCGTTTTTCTCCCTCTGTCGTGCGCGGCGGCGGCGCATCTACCAGGGAGGTCGCGATAGGGGTGAGTTTGTTCGTTCCTTCTCTGTCTCACGGCCATATCATTGATCTTGCTTGCTCTAGCGCTAATTCTGGTTTGGAAAAGTAGATCCTGATCAAACTTGGTATAGATTTGTGGTGCACGCATGGAATTGTTTGATGCTGCTTGAGGAGGTAATAAATCTTTCTAGAGGCCCAAAGATTCAGGTCACCTTTCTAGGTATTTCAATTTCAGGCTTGCATTATTTTTAGAGGCCCAAAGATTCAGTTCACCTTTCTAGGTATTTCA
>NC_057814.1:524044698-524055534 GCF_018294505.1 Triticum aestivum | reverse complement strand
ATTTCTAGAGGCCCAAAGATTCAGTTCACCTTTCTAGGTATTTCAATTTCAGGCTTGCATTATTTCTAGAGGCCCAAAGATTCAGTTCACCTTTCTAGGTATTTCAGTTTCAGGCTTGCATTATTTCTAGAGGCCCAAAGATTCAGTTCACCTTTCTAGGTATTTCACTTTCAGGCTTGCATTATTTCTAGAGGCCCAAAGATTCAGTTCACCTTTCTAGGTATTTCAGTTTCAGGCTTGCATTATTTCTAGAGGCCCAAAGATTAAGTTCCCAGTCGGCGGCAAGCGGCCCTGCTACCCATGCCGGTGTCGACCTCAACTCGCAAGGGCCGGCGTCGGAGGGGTTCCCGGGGCTTGGGCTCTACAGAGCCTTCCTCCAGAGCAACGATGGCGAGCTCCTCCCTCGGTGCGTGAGGGGCTCCGGGCTCCCTCCCTATCGTGAATGACTTTCGTGATGAGTTAGCTCATTCTTTGTTTCATGAAGTGTTTTTATTTTATTTTGTGAAGCTTGATTGATGACTTGTATGTTTAAGTGGGATATCTCATTTGTATGGACAAAGTAAAAATTATCATGTTTTGCATGCTTGATTTGTATAGATGGTTCGTTTATGTCAATTGTGAGTGGGAGGAGGCCACAGAAGAGCCGGCCACACCAAGAGGGTGCTTGGATCCAAGGGACTTATTTTAGTCTGACTAAAAATAGTCTCTTTAAGAGGCTAAAGTTCCAAGCACCCCTGACTAAAGAGGGGCTAAAACTAGTCTTGAGACTAAAAAAATTTAGTCAGGGGTACCCCTACTAAAATGTGGATTAGTCCTCTCTCTCCTCATTTAACTCCTCTCCTTTAACACAGGCGAGTTCTGGATTGGAGGGTTTGGAGGATAATAAATGCTCATTAACTTGATTTTAGTCTCTTTAGTATTTGGATCCAAGCATGGGTGAGGCTAGCAAGTTTTACTCCCACTACTTTTAGTCATGGAACTAAAACGTATCCAAGCACCCTCCAAATCCGGCAGGAAATAGGGTCCCAAGTAGTCAAATGATTGAGATAGAGCATTTAGTGTCAATCTAACCCTGCCATCCATACACCTCTTTGGTTTAGAGTTAGTTCAGGGTTAGAATCTAACTCTAACCTCTAACTGAGTTAGAGTTCTCCTCGTCTCGGTTCATCGCCATCATACTTTCCCCATTCCTGTGTTTTCAGTATCCTGCGAATCAAAGAGGCCCTTTTTTTGCGGGAAAAATCAAAGAGGCCCTTCGACTGGTTTCGGTCCGGTCATTTTTTATAAATGTGTTATGTCCAAAATTTAATGAACGTGCTCCGGTTTCCACGAAAATAATCCGGTTTCATGTAGTAATTCATTCATTTATTTATTCTTCTGCGGGGGGTTTGCATGTAATTCGTGAGGTCTGAAATGTAAAGTACCCGGGCATATGCTCCGAGTCGTGCATGCACTAAGACCCAGATGCTCTATGTCCCACATGTCGGCGAATGGGAGCACGTGGAAATAGCCTAGGAGTACATATAGGAGGATAAGTGCGTGAAATAATATGTACTGTGAAGCGTAGCCGCGGTTCGAAAAGGAGACCTAAAGTGATGACAACTATAGGTCGCACGCATCCAACTAGTGGTACTAGACATACGACTAATTTTTCCCTCAAAAAAAAGAGGCACGAGTGCTCAGTACTCCTATTCTATAAACACGAGTCCCATCTGACAACAGCGTCCGTGCTACAGCTAGCTCTCCTCCTTCGTTTCTCTCTTCTAATTCTAAACTCGGCCGACGCCCGGTGGGCGGGGTGGGTTTGCTCAACTGCGGCCCCACCTCACAGTGAAAACGTTACGACTGGAATAAAAATGCCATATACTCCCTCCGTTCATAAATATAAGCCTTTTTAGATACTATTTCAAATGGAATACAGCATACAGATGTATGTAGACATAGTTTAGAGTGTAGATTCACTCATTTTGCTCCGTATGTAGTAGTCACTTGCTGGAATCTTTAGAAAGACTTATATTTGGGAACGGAGGGAGTACTATACTAATAAAACATTAAGGCCGCGAGGCGATGCAGTGCTGGTTACAGGAGGCAAGAAGCGATGCATCCATCGACGACGTCCTCCTCCTCGACTCAGGGTGCCGGCCCACCGAACGGCGCCTAAGTAGCAGCGGCTTTCGTGGCCAGGTCGACGTGCTTCTGAACAATGGCGTCCAAAGATTCCAGCCGCTGGAAGAAGGCCAATGTCTTTCTGTCCTCGCTTGCCTTGTAGTGGCCTATGTAGACGATTTCCTCATAGACGTGGATGTGCAGGTCGACGGTTTCTTGCATGGCGAGGCGCTGCGCGGCGAGCGCGGCCTCGAGGTGCACATTCTTCGTCACGACCTCCGGCATCTGCAGGGCCACCAGGGCTTGAAAGAGTTCGTCGCCATGGAGGCCGATGAGGGTGGCAGGCAATGAGGAGCCTGGGCGCGCGGGCTGGAGCAGTACGGCAAGGTCGTCCGCGCGCTTCTTGACGGCGGTGAACTTCCGGATGGAGTTGACCATCATGTCGTCCATGCGAGAGGTGAAGCCAGCGTCGGTGAGGGCTATGATGCATGCGGTCACCAGCACCGTCTGGAAACGCTGCGCGGTGCGGGGCCGCAGGCCGGCGCCTTGGATGATTTGGCACAGCCGACTGCCGCTCGCGTCCATCGCCTCCATAGGTGCTTGTGGCTTCTCGTCACTTGGTCTTGGACTGGAGTGAGCAGTGTTGCGCAGAGACTTGGGAGTAGATGGATTGGAGTGGTGGGGCGCCTTTATTATATGAGAGTCCAAACTCTGTTGCATTCACATCGTGCTGGCTCTATTCTGCTTCTCCAATTAATTCCCTCTGCATGTAATTGAGGATGCATCATTGGCCGTTCAACGTCTCGGGAACCGCTACCCTCTCCCTCCTTGGCATTCAAGCACCTATGGACCCGTCGACGACGAGGTGCCTATGGTGACTTCGTAAATTTCAAGATGATAGTGTTGTGCATGTGTGCGTTCATAGGGGTGATTGTATGCACGTGTATATGAGCGCTTGCATCTGTACTGTGTAAAAAAACGTAAATGCGTGTCAAAAAGAGACTAGTCAGTATACTCAATATTGTGCACCTCGGAGAGGAAAACGATAGAACTAGTACGTATTTATTTACGGTGCAGATTCACTCATTTTGCTCCATATGTACTACGTCTCGGTGTAGTCTAGTCACTTGTTGAAATCTCTAGAAGGGCAAATACTCCTTTCTAGTTTACAGGGCTATACTAGCAAGTAGTTGTACGTACTAGTACAATAGTGGGCTCACATAGCAATTTTGTCTCATGCAAGAGCCTTCCTATATGCGTGCTCCAATGTTCGCAACTGCAACGTTCGGTTTGCGCTTGGCTCTTCGCCTCTTCGAGAAGACGAACAATGATGTTACTACTAGTGCTTCTACAGTGTCGAATCCACTGCTTCATGCCCGTCCACCGCGAGCGGGACGGATAGCTTGTTGTAGAAGTACTACTAAGCAAAAGCCTGTCCTCGTTTGCGAGCAACCGCGCGCATGGGTGAGGGAGAAGGCGTGTAGTAAAATCAAGCTTCTCCTTGTTGTACGAGTTGATGCGACACATCATAGCACTGGCCCCACATGCTTGCCTCTAAACTTGGCTGAAAGACCCGCATTGTACAATATATTTTCTGCAACCTCTAACATTTACCCACCACAAATTAAAATATATGTGGTCGTATGCATCGTTCTGATGCAGAGGCCGGGGAGTCCCCCCTTTTCAAAAAAAACTAATTAAAATATATATTCCTGTCTTGACCAGATGAGCGTGCAAACTACAATCACTAGGGTGTTAGGTAGGGCCAGAAGACTATTTCAATTTTTTTTTTAAACTTCGAGACGGCCACATAGCATGGAGCCGACCCCAACGATTTTAAGCTTACAGGCATGGTACACGCTATCCTAGACTACTCTACACATGAAACTACCACACGAGCGTCCGGACTGCGCTTGGCTCTTCGCCTCTTCGGGAAGTCGAACAATGATGGAGTACTACAACACTGGAGGAGTACTACAGTACGCTTTTGGCCATCTGACACCGATTGAACTCCTGCATGTCCACCGCATGCGGGAGGGAGAGCGTGTAGCGAAAGCATCTCCTAGTCTTGCCAGCCACCACGCTCATGGGCGAGGGAGGGACGCTCCTGCCTTTGCGTGTATGACAGGTGGGCCTGCAGCAACGCATCAAGAAAGTAGAGATCAGCGAGCCAGATCCTTGTCTTCCTTCTTCTTTTGCCCTTGTGTATTTCAGGCGTAGCCGCATGTGGCTTTTTTAATTATCTTTCTAATTATGTAAGACAATTAATCGTCCTTATCTTTCTGTGGAAGATCAATGTTGCGAGGCTGGAATGAAGATAACTCTTGCTGTGGCGACCCTGGCGTTGTTGTTCTTCTAGTTGCTGCTGGACTTCCTTCAATTTCCTGGTTTCTTTTGATGTAATAATCGGTTTAGGATGTGGATTGTGTCGTCGGTTGTGAAATGTTGGGTTCTAGCGCGGATGTTTGGCCTTTGTTGGCCTCTTGGGATGTTGCGATTTCAATCTGGTAGCTTTTAGTCCTTCGTGTTAGGTTGGAGTTGTGCTGAACTTCTTGTGAGTTGTGGTGGTTTTCAGTAATGAAAATCGGAAGGGGCAAGCCCTTCTTTGATCAAAGAAAAATTAATCGTCCTTATATATTCATCAGTCTTGCTATAAGTCGCAGTAGATGCTATATAGGTCTGTCGGATCTTACATCAAGATCCCTGCTTTCAGATTTTCTTTTTTCTCTCTTAAATCTCAGTCGAGTGAGACATAGCCACGCCATTAAACAGAGGCTCGGGCGCCATTAATGGAGACCTTGGGAGAGAGGTGGACGGCAGATGGAGGTCAAAGGGCTCTCCTCCCGATAAGCACGCACAGGGGTCTGATCGCACGCCTCTCGTACTCGAATAGCTACCCTGCACGGTGCCTCCTAGCTAATAAAAAATGGGGACGCATGGCGGCACGTAAATGGTACTAGTAAGTAGAACGCCCACGGTTTCAATAATACTTGTGTTTCCGTGTAACGTGACAGCACTTGTTCCAAAATGACTTTGTTGATTGTTAATGTGTGCACCTTCGCAAATCGGACTGCAAATTTACCACAACATGTTGCTGCCATGTCATGGCACCAAGCCAAGTTTCATTATTTTCATGCGTGTTTTGGATTTACAGGAATTAAAAAACTAAGTTTCTCAATGTTTCCAACCCAGCCACGACGCCCAGAATTTTGAATTTCATTCCCATTTCTTGCATGGAACCTAGAAATTTACCCGAGGACACACATGTGATTTTTCAACCAACTTTGGTGCACTGGAACATGTTCTTGTATTTCAAATTTGAATTATGCACACAAAGGTGACACGTTCCCTCCCAGAACCACGAGCCTTCTTGAGAGAAGCTCCGATTTGCAAGAAGCTTATACCAAAATTTGTTCCTATTCGGCCAATTTTTTTTACCACGGCATGGTACTACCATGACATGACACCATGCCAAGTTTCATGATTTTAAAACCAAGTTTCTCAATGTTCTCGACCGAGCCACGATGCCCAGATGTTTGAATTTTATTCTCATTTTTTGCATGGGACCTACTCCTTCCTTCCATCTATATAGGGCCTAATGTGTTTTTCAAGACAGCCTTTGACTATTGGCAAGATTAATAGCACATGAGATGTATACTATGAAAATTATATTATGGAAGCTCCTTTGACATACAAATTTGAAGGTATGCTTTGTGTAAGTTGCATGTCATATATTATTGCTCTAACGTTTGGTCAAAGTTAGCCTCGAAAAACGCATTAGGACCTATATAGATGGAAGGAGGGAGTAGAAATTCACCCGAGGACACAAATGTGGTTTTTCAACCAACTTTGGTGCACGGGAGCATGTGCTTGTAGTTCAAATTTGTATTATGCACATTAAATGACCAAAAACTCAATTAATGTGTAAATAAGGCCAACGAAGCCGGAATAATTCCAAAATTTAACATGGCACTCATGTAGTTCTATGTTGCCTTTGTAAATAAACTCAAGGGGGACAACGTATATCGTTTCGCACTCAAAGGTGGCACGTTCCCTCTCAGAACCACGAGCCTTCTTGAGAGAAGCTTCGGTTTGCAAGAAGCTTATACCAAAATCTGTTCCTATTCGTCCAATTTTTTTACCACAACATGGTAGTACCATGACATGACATCCATGCCAAGTTTCATGATTTTCAGACGTGTTTTGGATTTACAAGAATTTTAAAACCAAGTTTCTCAATGTTCTCGGCCGAGCCACGATGCCCAGATGTTTTAATTTTATTCTCATTTCTTGCATGGGACCTAGAAATTCACCCGAGGACACAAATGTGATTTTTCAACCAACTTTGGTGCACGAGAGCATGTGCTTGTAGTTCAAATTTGACTTATGCACATTAAATGACCAGAAACTCAATTAATGTATAAAAACGACAAACGAACCCGGAATAATTCCAAAATTTAACAGGGCACTAATGTCGTTCTATGTTGCCTTTGTTAAGAAACTCAAGGGGGGGGCAGCGTATATCGTTTCACACTTAAAGGTGGCACGTTCCCTCTTAGAACCACGAGCTTCCAAATCAGCCCAATTTTTTACCACAACATGTTAGTGCCATGACATGACACCATGCCAAGTTTCATGATTTCCAGGCGAGTTTTGGATTTACATGAATTTAAAATCAAAGTTTCTCGATGTTCTCGGTCGAGTCATGACGCCCAGATGTTTGAATTTCATTCTCATTTCTTCCATGGGACCTAGAAATTCAACCAAGGATACACATGTGATTTTTCAACCCACTTTGGTGCACCGGAGCATGTGCATGCAATTCATATTTAGATTATGCACATTAAAAGTCCAAAAACTCAATTAATGTATAAAAAGGCCAAATGAACCCAAAATAATTCCAAAATTTAACAGGGCACTCATATAGTTCTATGTTGCCTCTGTAAATAAAATCAGGGGGGAGGCAGCGTATATCGTTTCGCACACAAAGGTGACACGTTCCCTCTCGGAACCACGAGGCTTGTTGAGGGAATCTCCGGTTTTGCAAGAGGCTTATACCAAAACTTGTCCCAATTCAGCCAAAAATTATACGTATGAAAACAGGGTTTAGATTATCCCAAACATCTCGCTACCTAGACCAATAATGTACTATGATTTGAATTCAACATAAAATGGATACAAATATTTGAATTGGAGAGCGTATGGTACATGTAGTTCATAGTGAAATATGATTACTGTTATATGTATGTTTTTTGTTATCAAGATAATATTTTAATTATTGTATAACTTGACAACAATTGTATTCAAATAAGGAAAATTGATTCAAATTTAGTCCATATGGTAGACGACAATATATATGTTCACATGGTGGAGTAAAATGTTCATATATGATGGAAGATCAAAATGTACGACTACATCAATTATAAACCGCAAGGTCACCTAACGATATATTCGAATTCAACATAACGTGGATTCAAAAATTGAAATTCCAGATCATGGCATCTGTAATCATATAAAAAGGGACATTACTCTTTCTTTGGTGGGAATTGATTTGTTATTTGTTGTTGTTGAGGGAAGTGCGAATCGATTTGGTACTGTGCAGGGTAATCTTGTTCTCGCGATTTTTTTTACATTTTTCTTGTAGTTTTTTCAATGGCATCTATAGCAATATAGTAAAAGGGGACATGACTCTCTTGTGTCTTGTATGAATTGTTTTTTTACACGTTAAGTTTGTTCTGCCGAACAAGGAATCCTCACCTTGTTATCCCGAACTTTTCTAGCTCGAGTATCTTTTGTCTCACCTGCTTTGAAACTCCCGCTTCTTCAACCCGCGCCGCGCCTTGTTATCCCAAATTTGGATGCGCGCAAGAACTCCCTCCTCATCCGAAATCGCTCCCGCAGCCCAGACACGCGAAATCCCCCTTCTACCCCTCAGTCGGAAATGAAGCTCCACGTCGCGGTGTCAAAACCGGTGGGGGTATGCTGGTAACTTACCCTACATTTCGGACAAGCGCGTCCCTAAGCTTGGCTCCCCCCTCCCCCTTCGCCCCCATTCGTACACCGAGGCCGCCAAAACCCGCGAAAACCCACGCTCCTCCGTCGGCCTCCTGACCGCCGCCCAGCCGGAGACTCTTCCCCGACTACGTCATCCACCGCAACAGCTCGCCGTCCCTCATCCACCGCACCGGATGAGGATCCGTTGTCGATCTCGTCGTCCCGCCGGATCAGCCGCCCCGTCCTCCACCTCCAAGGAGCTGCCCCGACGTTCGCCTCATCTATCGCGCCACCTCAATCCCCACAGCACCGTCTTGACCTGCCCCACCGGAACCGCAGCACCCTCACCAATTCCTCCGATGAAGCCAAGGCCAACTCGACGCCACCAAGGAGGTTCTGCACTCACCGCTGCATTTTATCTTTTATTCGATCTCACGGGGCTGCGGGTGCTCGATACCGAGCAGACATGGCATGTCTCCATCGACGGCGCCGTCGCCGGCCACATCATCCATGGCGTCTCTCCCCCATGTCGTTGCTTCCTCGGCGGCGCCTTCCACAATGGCACTAGCTGCTCCGGCTCTCGCTCGCGCTGTGGCTCTGTTCTTGCTGTCGGTCGCGCTCTGCACTGCTCCTGCTTTCGTTCGTGCTGCTGCTCTGCTCTTGCTCTAGCCTGCGCTGCTGCTGCTGCTGCACGACCTCCGGCAGCTACAGGAGTTGCTGCTTTAGCACTCGCTCACGGTGCTACTGCACGACTTGCTCTCTGCTAGTGCGTTCCCTGCTCGAGCCTCTACTGATTTAGATCACTGCTTCTCTGCTACTAGTGCTCGAACGCCCTAAACATCTATTGCAATGCTCTGTTACTAGTTCAATCAGTTTCGACAGTAAAATTTAGTTTCGACTGTGAAGTTCATTTTCTTCAGTTAAGTTCAGAGTGAACGGTACTTACAGCATCTGTCAGAGCGGCCGTGGCGCGGCTGATGCGTTTTACATCTAGCACTTTTTGGTGATGTATTTTACATCATCTATTGCAGATGATATTAGGGTCCCACTTCAGATTAACGTTGTCTCTCTTGTCATGCTTCAGCCTCGTCGCCGTACACCTTCGCGGAGCTGCTCCAACGACGGAACCGTCCATCATAGCGGAGCAGTACCCTCGGCGCCGTTTCCAGAGGCCTCGAATCTTCTTCCCCGCCTCCGACAGTCACACCAGCATCATCACCATCCTCCACGTCCAACCCAATGATGCTGAGGTCCACAAGGCTATGCCGAAGAGGTTGTACACTCGTCGCATCACTTTGTTTCTCCATTCCTCTGTTCTTCCAATTCATGTGAGCCAAACACCCAGGTTGACTGAAATCCTATGTTTCCAAATGCTCTGTTTTGCACGTGCATTCCTATCCTATTCCTGTGTTTTTCCTGTCCCTGCGTTTATAGAATCCTCCAATTCTAAGGAGCCCTTACAGATTTACTTCATTTTCAGATAGGAGTGAAAGAAAACTCTGTGTGTTATGTCCTGCTCCTGCCGTGCCGTCATCCACCCCACCTGAGGTGCACCATCGACAGAAGCGTTCACTGCAGCAGAGATCCCCCTGCAGACTTCCTTTCGCCGCCTCAGATCATCTTCCCCGTTGCCGGCAGCCACGCCAATTGCATTACCATCATCGACTGAGCAGATGAACCTGAGGACTACACAGTTCCGGAAGAGAGGTCGCAGTCTTTCGTGTTTGCTTACGTTATACATCAGTTATTATTACCTGCTACTTTATCGTTCAATCTTGAGTTTTGAATTGCCCATGGGTCTCATATCGAGCCAGCAACGAATAGTATTTGTCTACTATCTGGTTCATGTGGGGTCTTCTATGTGGTTCATGTTGGGTGGGCAACAAACAATAGATGATCCATTGTCTATCTTTTTAAACTGAAGCTATAATCTACCTGCTATCATTAGATTTGGATCCATCCACTCGTTTGCTACCATCAGTCTTGATTTTTGCATGCACCCCTTAGGCCTTACAAAATCTAACTATTTGTTTTTATTATGCATGTCAGATATTGTACACGATCGTACTGAACATGTAGAGAAAAAGAGAAGACCGTTGCGTGCGAATATAATGTCATGCAGACGCCACTCCATGGTGGGCGAAGTGCCCCCCCTCCTGCATTTGCAGATTGTATTCCAGAGGAAGATAACTGTTCAGATGGAGATTCAGAAGGAGCCGACCACGCCTGTTTACCACCTAAGGTGTTTGCTCTAACCTGGCATGCTGATGTTGGTCATATCATGCATATGGCGCCTTGCATTGCTTACATTATACATCTTATATGTCATCAGCTTAGTTTAGATTTGCTTTGTGTGAATGCCACCTGTTTGGTTTCTATATCATACTCCCACCATTCCTAAATATTTATCTTTTTAGAGATTTCAACAAGTGACTACATACGGAACAAAATGAGTGAATCTACACTCTAAAATATGTCTATATACATCCGTATGTGGTAGTCCATTTGAAATCTCTAAAAAGACAAATATTTAGGAATGGAGGGAGTATATGGGAATTATGCAATGCCATCTTCTTTAGCCAGGCATCATATACGTGAATCATGCAATGCCATCCTGTTTAGCCAGTCATCGTATATGTGAATTGTATTGTGCCATATTTTTTTCCATAATGTATTCCATTTGTCAACAATGTTTATACATTCATCTACTCTTCCTGTGCATCAGCCATTTGAGTC